>NW_025534042.1:0-295806 GCF_020615455.1 Coregonus clupeaformis
TTTTTCATACTGGCCCCCCGTGGGAAACGAACCCACAACCATAGCGTTGCAAGCGCCATGTTCTACCAACTGAGCTACACGGGGCCAGTAGTTGGTGAGGATCTCAGGGTCCGGGCCCTGTTTCTTCAGTATGGGAGTTATAGCCGCTGTTTTCAAAGGAGTAGGAACAATGCCAGATGTGAGAGATGCATTTACAATGTTGACCACCAGGAGGCGGAGAATAGGGAGGCATGCCTTAACTAAGGCAGTCGTCATGGGGTCAAGATAGCAGGATGTGGTTTTGGATTTAGAAAATAGTTCAGAAATTGTGGTTTCATTGACAAGGGAGAAGGCACCGCTATTGGTAGATAGCCTCCACTTTGATATGCTGCTTTCATTCTTTGAAATAATGGAAACGTAATTTATCAGCCTGATGGATAGAATATCCTGTCATGACATGAAGTAACCATGTTAGTTTGGTCTAGTTTTGCTTTTTCTATTATTACAAACCTCCCACAAATTTATTTCAGTGTGTGTAACTCATGTTCTCGTCTGAAAATAATTCATCAATCGCCCATTGTTACGCAATAAGAAACATGTTCTGCTCTTGCGTAAGAACTACACTTTCTCCGCCCTTTCCGAATCCCCATTTCACTCTGTGCGAATCTGCGGCTGCGCAGTGTCCGCGGCTGCGCAGTGTCCGCCATTGAGGACCCACAATCAGAAGGGTCAGAATAATCGCTTCGATAGGCAACGGCCGCACGTTCCCTTCATTCTTGAATCCAAACTTTGCCAACATCATTTCATTGAACACGTCGCCTACCGTCTAATAATAATATTTTCTGATCTTCGTTTTAATTAATGGATGGCAGTAAGATTCAGATATTTTATAGCAATTTGAAGTAACCTACCTAGCTGACTTTAGTCCGCTGTAAAGCTTACGAGTGAGGTTAGCTAGCTAACTACCTGGCTAGCTTTAGCTACACGAACTGAGCCTTGCTCTGGGGCAGTGTCGTTTGATGGATCCAAGAATCGCTTGGTTTCAGCCAGAACAACGTGGACCAGCCAACAGCCTGTGGATGCAGATTTGGGAAACGACACAAGGACTGGGGAATCTGTACTTCAATAACAACTGTAACACGGGTAGTTTGTCTAGCACTTCAAGCCTCAGTCCGAAATCGAACATCAACGGGACATTGGGTAACGTGATCTCGAGCAAGAACGGAGCTGTCACTAACAGCGAACCCAGGAACCAGGGAATGTCCAACTCAACGAAAGACAGAGATGTAATCGAACAACGAGACTTTATTCCGTTGGAAGCTAATAACAACCACAACAACCGTTCATCGTTGGGGAGGGGCAGCGGAGGGGGGCAAGTGGGTACTCGGGTCTCTGTGGTCGCAGGACACCCCAACAAAAGGAAAAGAGACAACAAGGCTAGCACTTATGGATTCAACAGTAGCCTCGAGACCGGAGGCTGTGGTTACATGGGAACACCATGGAAAGTCAAGAACTACTCTGAAGGAATCCTAGGGTAAGTAACGAAATGACACACATCAAAACTAGCTACAAGTAGTTAGCTAATAATAAATCACGCGTTAGCTAACTATCTATACCACACTAGTTGGTTAGACAACTAGCCAGCCAGCTAACTTGGCTGGTGAAGTGAGCGCACATATTCTTATGGTTAGAAATCATAGCCATATTTAGGCGTGCCGATTTCACCGTCAAGCGTCATAATCGGTCATTTTGGGTGACGTTCCTAGCCAGCTAAGGTCAGTCGAAAGCAATGGGATATTTAGCTCCAGTAGTTTGTTTTATGACCTTGATAGCTAGCTACCTCGTGGTTGCCAACATATGCATGTGTTCACTACATTTAAGTCATTTAGTAGACGCTCTTATCCAGAGCGACTTACAGTTAGTGAGTGCATACATTTTCATACTGGCCCCCCATGGGAAACGAACCCACAACCCTGGCGTTGCAAGCGCCATGCTCTACCAATGGAGCTACAGGGGACACCACGCTGACGACCTAAGCAAAAAAATCTAAGTATCTGGCTGACATTTAGCTAAAAGCACGAGTCCCGAGCAGGAAGCATAGTCAAGTCATTGCAGTACTCTTTTTTTTGATAGTTGACATGTAGACTGTCAGGCTAAGCCTGCCTAACTAATGCTGGTATTTCTTGTCTGTTTCAAGTTTTATAAGGTGGATCAGTAATACTGACATAGCAACAGATGTATTACAGATATTTTTACCTAGGCAACATGATAGAAGAACACAATGGGTTGGCAAGAAAAATTGAAATGTTTGTTTTTGTTAGGTCAATGCTCAATATTAGAAACAAATCAACTATTTGTGTCCAAAACAGCTAGTTTTTTTCTCCAACTCACACATCCTTACATTTGTGAGCTAACTGGCATCACAAGCACAATTTATTCCTTTAGCCAAAGTCATAGTATGTCCCCTGTAGCTCAGTTGGTAGAGCATGGCGCTAGCAACACCAGGGTTGTGGGTTCGTTTCCCACGGGGGCCAGTATGAAAATGTATGCACTCCCTAACTGTAAGTCGCTCTGGATAAGAGCGTCTGCTAAATGACTAAAATGTAAAATGTAAATAGTATGGTGGCTATTTGTGGATATCTCAACTACGGTGAGTGAATAGGAACAAACAATGATAACTGTCAGAGTACATATAGCAAACATAACAGACCCACATCAAGTCGCAATTCAGAAATTGTATCTATTTCTTAATGAGGACATGGAAAGTGAGGTGAAATCAGTGAGTTCTGCCCCCCATTTCAAGGGGAGCAGCTGGGCAGATGCAAATGCAAAACATGTATCTTCAAGGTTCAGACCTCTTGGCCAGAAGCCATAGTACACAACATGTATAGAGAGGCTGAACTATTCCCCTTCTCTCGAAGTGTTCGTACATAAAGGCCAGAGAGTTGACAGAGATTGTACAACTTCTGACAGAAATGTAGCAATCAGGGACGAACAGTCAGTGGGGCTTGTGACTGTAGCTACAGGGCAAGTATGCCATCAAGGTCCAGACCTCTTAGTAGAGTCTGAACTCTAGTACACTCTCTTTCATATAGGTTGGCTATACTAGCTTACTGATTATGATCAATATGTCAGGTTGGTACAAAGCAGATATAGAGGTTAGGTTACTGTAACCATTTTCTCTATTATGACAGAGGGTGTTTCCACAGACACGTGATGCTGAAATGAAATGTGCTGCTGTACAACCATCCAGGTGCCTTCCTTATCTTATCACCGTTGTTTTGCCTGAGTCCGCTCTGTTTATTGTTCCAGATATGAAGGACCGGATTTGTCTTGAAAACATATTTACCAATTAGTTTATATAATCTTAGTGTGATATAGAGCTCTTTTAGTAATGCAGTTCTTACTAGTTTAAACTAGAGAAAAGTCCTGAGGTGGGTGGGGTGTTGGTTTAAAGGCTGAGGTGTAGAGGCGTGTTCTTTCTCTTCTCTGTGTCTGACAAGCGTAGGCTAGCAACATGCAAGAGCCCAGAGCAACGTTTTAGCTAGGCTGATCCTCATTTATAGTAATATGAAGCACACTGTTTGCATAAAGACATTCCTTAGTGATTACTCTAATACCCCAACCTTTACTATACAGCCTGGATCACAGTCACAACCAGGCTCTGTCTCTCACACTCCTGGTTCTTATTCTGCTCACAATGTTTAGTTACTGAGCTTCATTATGAACAGATATTTCACAATATATAAATGTAAAGCCTAGACATCTGCCAACTGATAGTGTCGCTTTCAGAAAGTGTTTTTCAGGCTTGTAATCTCTGGTTGTGGAAACATTTCATTAGCTTTCTTCCCCAAGTCCCTGACTGGGAAGCGGAAAATTGGAAAGTGATTCACATCCAGATGCATTTTCCTTTGCTTGTGATACCTGGGGGATCGCCTATTCAGGCTCGCATTAGTCAAGAGGTTGATTTTACATTAGTGTGACTGCGATCACCGTGGCATACACAATTTGATGAGGAGGGGAAAGGAAAGAGGGTGGGAGAAGATGAAGGATTTTCCTTGGACGAGTAAGGCACTGTTCTTGGTTGCGGGGGTGGGGATAGGGCGGATAGGGGCGGAGGTGTGTGAATGCATGCAGAGTTGTTGGACTGCATGGTTGAGCCCAGAAGGTCCAGCCTCCCTGTATAAGGGGTGCTGTGTTTACATGCAGCACACGCTGAGCATGTCCTGGCTTTGCTCTCCCAAAACAAACCCGCCCCTCCAGGAGAGAAACCTGAGCTCTTTCTCTGATGTCAAAGAGCCCTCCATCCAATGAGCTCTGGAGCAGCAATGGAGTTCTGCCACCTCTGATTCACTGAAACAAAAGCTGTTGTTGAAAGACCCATTACTTTTCTTGGTGTATGAGTGGAGTGGACTGCCTAAAATAGTGTTTGAATGGCTGCACTGTGCTGTCACATACAACTAGCTGTGGAAAGACCTGTGTTGTGTTCACTAGCCACAAAACAGAAGAAAACTTCCCGAAATGGAGTGAACTTGTCCAATAAGAAATGTTTGTTTAATTACCTTTTGAAACCTTTTGCTACAGTGTTCCCTACTTGTGCCCTATTGAACACAACCCTGTCCATGGTCCTGTGTGTGAAGATCAGCAGTCACACCGTGCCAGATCAGTTTTGTACAATGTTGACCCCATTGGCAATCAAAATGTGCTGCTAATCACTCTGTGACTATTAGTACAGGTACATTATTGTTTTTAGAACCATCTCTGAGATGTATGATCCAAGTCCCACAGCTAATTGTTAGGTAGCTTGTTTCTAGGTTTGGGACATCTACCAGCAGCACAGGCCTCTCAACTTGTCAGAATATTGCCAACTTGTCAGAATATTGCCAGCCCAGACAAAATCAATACTGAAAGACAATCATATTTATTTTGTGAATGTCGTACTGTTTAACAATACGTTTAGATTATTGGAGACCGCTGTGTTTTTTTGGTGGTCGTTTCAGTTGTACAAGTTATGGTAATCATTGTTGTAAAAGTATTGGATGTTCAAAATTTAGAAAATGTTCACGAAAAAAGACATGTCCATCTCTTTTGACGGTCAGCATTTCAACATTTCTGGCAATTGCATTTTCATAAGCCTGTATAAATGCCTTTCAGCCAGACCGATGAAGAGAAACCTACCGAGGTACAGGCATCAGTTCATGCCATGAGACTAATGATGAGAACCACACCGTGTGCTCTATTCTCTCCTCCAGTCTTGATTAACTCAATGTGCAACCTGTGTACCACAGATCTCTATGGCTGTCTGATAGGCTGCCACTCACATGTTGCATCCTGGCTCTTTTCTAAAAGGCCTCACACAGTGGGAGGAGCCATGATTACTTAGTTGACAGGCAGACTAGGCTCATGCAGTGATTGGAGTCTAGCAAGTGAGCTCAGAGATGGAGTGGAAATTGTCACAGAGATCAGAGGACATGACATACAGTACGTTTAGACCAAACACACAAATTTGAGTAGACTAGACTATTGTTGCTAATGTTTAGCCTAGTGCTGATGGCTCAAATCTGTTAGCAGTGTGTCTGCAGATTGTACTTTGGGTAGGCCAAGATTTAGCAGCCCAATTAATAAAGATCACATTGTTCTTTTGATGTCTGGGTCCATCCATGGGTCTCTCTCTCTGTACTGCTGAATATAGGCCTATATGTTGTTATGGTGGATCGGTCCTTAGGGCTTTAATTGAAGAGGAGGGCGTAATGTAAGTGTAGTCTAGTGTTTATGGCTGGACTTGCAGCACGCCAGATGTTTTGGAGCCTGTGGAATGCCAGGAGCTTTTTTTGCAGCACTAAACACATGGTTTCAACCGCAGCTAGTGCGTGCCAGATAACTCCACTGAGGTCAAGCAGGTCACTACCGATCAGGGACAACTGGGATCCTCGTGGCCCTCACTTGTCTTTAACCCAAATCCTCTGGTTATGGTAGCCAGTCTGAGCCAACGTAGTGCTGCTGGAGGATAAGTCGGGGATTGATGAAAGCTTAATGAATTGGCCACCTCATGTTCAGTGTGTGTGTGGTTCGGGTTGACATCCTTTCCTCTGTGTGTGACACTATGCATATCGCTGGCCCTGTCACTCATAGGCTAGCCTACTCATGTTTTTGTGTGAGTGTGGCATATTTACAGACGTAGCACTGCCAACTGAGGGACTGCCTAATAAGCAGTGAGTGAGGAGTTTGTGCAGGTTCACGTGAAGAGAATGCCTGCTGGATGACGTGTGTCTCACTGTTTCTGGCAACGCTATGAAACATGGGCCTGGTACAGTACCCTGTTATTTCTGTCCCTGGTCTTTCTGCAGTATTTATAGCTGGTTGCTGTAATGCTGTTCGGTGGAGGCCATTCTAAACCAGGAGGCTGGCCTGGCACATCCGAAAAGCCATCTGCAAGCGAACCCTCTCCTTTCTCAAAGGAGCTTTGGCAGCCAGTTATGATTTTTCTCTCCTCTGTCTTTTACTGCCTTTGTCTGAACTGAGACATGTGCACTGCCCTCTGGCTCTCACACACCTTTATACTGTCGGTCCGTCTGAGCAGCTGGTCAATAAGCAGCACTAGTCTGCCACAGCAACAGTAACCTCGCAGAGGAGACCCTGAAGTTATACCCCAAGTGCCAAGGGTCTGTGTTCTGTTCCTTTGGCTGAGGCTGTGCTATCTGTAATGTGATCCAGAAGGTTTCAGGAAGGAGCCATTTGTTTGTCACATGCTCCAGTGGCGCTGGGCCGCTCCCCCTGGTCTAAGCCGGTTCCCTGGGTGACGAGGAGATGTGGCTTAACCCTGAAACGAAACCCATGCTCCTCTCTCACACAGACAGCCAGGCAAATGAAACTTAGCAGCACCACTGGTCTGAGCTGGAATAGAGAACCTATGCTTAGGCTGACTCTCTGAAATGAAACTGACTCTTGCACTGTTTTTATTTTGTTAAAAGCACAGTGTAGGAGGCTGGCAATGTGAGATACAACTCCATTTCTAGTCACACAGTTGGAGACTGGCAGACATACGCCTTTTCAAATCATAGGTACACTTCAAATGTGAGAGACGGAATCTAAAACAAAAATCCAGAAAATCACATTGTATGATTTTTAAGTAATTAATTTGCATTTTATTGCATGACATAAGTATTTGATACATCAGAAAAGCAGAACTTAATATTTGGTACAGAAACCTTTGTTTGCAATTACAGAGATCATACGTTTCCTGTAGGTCTTGACCAGGTTTGCACACACTGCAGCAGGGATTTTGGCCCACTCTTCCATACAGACCTTCTCCAGATCCTTCAGGTTTCGGGGCTGTCGCTGGGCAATACGGACTTTCAGCTCCCTCCAAAGATTTTCTATTGGGTTAAGGTCTGGAGACTGGCTAGGCCACTCCAGGACCTTGAGATGCTTCTTACGGAGCCACTCCTTAGTTGCCCTGGCTGTGTGTTTCGGGTCGTTGTCATGCTGGAAGACCCAGCCACGACCCATCTTCAATGCTCTTACTGAGGGAAGGAGGTTGTTGGCCATGATCTCGCGATACATGGCCCCATCCATCCTCCCCTCAATACGGTGCAGTCGTCCTGTCCCCTTTGCAGAAAAGCATCCCCAAAGAATGATGTTTCCACCTCCATGCTTAATGGTTGGGATGGTGTTCTTGGGGTTGTACTCATCCTTCTTCTTCCTCCAAACACGGCGAGTGGAGTTTAGACCAAAAGCTATATTTTTGTCTCATCAGACCACATGACCTTCTCCCATTCCTCCTCTGGATCATCCAGATGGTCATTGGTAAACTTCAGACGGGCCTGGACATGCGCTGGCTTGAGCAGGGGGACCTTGCGTGCTCTGCAGGATTTTAATCCATGACGGCGTAGTGTGTTACTAATGGTTTTCTTTGAGACTGTGGTCCCAGCTCTCTTCAGGTCATTGACCAGGTCCTGCCGTGTAGTTCTGGGCTGATCCCTCACCTTCCTCATGATCATTGATGCCCCACGAGGTGAGATCTTGCATGGAGCCCCAGACCGAGGGTGATTGACCGTCATCTTGAACTTCTTCCATTTTCTAAATATTGCGCCAACAGTTGTTGCCTTCTCACCAAGCTGCTTGCCTATTGTCCTGTAGCCCATCCCAGCCTTGTGCAGGTCTACAATTTTACCTGATGTCCTTACACAGCTCTCTGGTCTTGGCCATTGTGGAGAGGTTGGAGTCTGTTTGATTGAATGTGTGGACAGGTGTCTTTTATACAGGTAACGAGTTCAAACAGGTGCAGTTAATACAGGGAATGAGAGCCGGAATTCTTACTGGTTGGTAGGTGATCAAATACTTATGTCATGCAATAAAATGCGTTTGAATAGGAAATATAGCAAAATGCATAGGAAATGTAGTCATTGACAAGGTTAGAAATAATGATTTTTAATATAAATAATAATATTGTCCTTCAAACTTTGCTTTCGTCAAATAATCCTCAATTTGCAGCAATTACAGCCTTGCAGATCTTTGGCATTCTAGTTGTCAATTTGTTGAGGTAATCTGAAGAGATTTCACCCCATGCTTCCTGAAGCACCTCCCATAAGTTGGATTGGCTTAATGGGCACTTCTTACGTACCATACGGTCAAGCTGCTGCCACAACAGCTCAATAGGGTTGAGATCCGGGGACTGTGCTGGCCACTCCATTATAGACAGAATACCAGCTGACTGCTTCTTCCCTAAATAGTTCTTGCATAGTTTGGAGCTGTGCTTTGGGTCATTGTCCTGTTGTAGGAGGAAATTGGCTCCAATCAAGTGCCGTACACAGGGTATGGAATGGTGTTGCAAAATGGAGTGATAGCCTTCCTTCTTCAAGATCCCTTTTACCCTGTACAAATCTCCCACTTTACCAAAGCAACCCCAGACCATCACATTGCCTCCCCCATGCTTGACAGATGGCATCAAGCACTCCTCCAGCATCTTTTCATTTGGTCTGCGTCTCACAAATGTTCTTCTTTGTGATCCGAACACCTCAAACTTCGATTTGTCTGTCCATAACACTTTTTCCAATCTTCCTCTGTCCAGTGTCTGTGTTATTTTGCCCATCTTAAATTTTTTTTGGCCAGTCTGAGATATGGCTTTTTCTTTGCAACTCTGCCTAGAAGGTCAGCATCCCAGAGTCGCCTCTTCACTGTTGACGTTGAAACTGTTTTTTTGCGGGTACTATTTAATGAAGCTGCCAGTTGAGGACCTGTGAGGCGTCTGTTTCTCAAACTAGACACTCTAATGTATTTGTCCTCTTGCTCAGTTGTGCACCGGGGCCTCTCACTCCTCTTTCTATTCTGGTTAGAGCCAGTTTGCGCTGTTCTGTGAAGGGAGTAGTACACAGCGTTGTACGAGATCTTTAGTTTCTTGGCAATTTCTCGCATGGAATAGCCTTCATTTCTCAGAACAAGAATAGACTGACGAGTTTCAGAAGAAAGTTATTTGTTTCTGGCCATTTTGAGCCTGTAATCGAACCCACAATTGCTGATGCTCCAGATACTCAACTAGTCTCAAGAAGGCCAGTTTTATTGCTTCTTTAATCAGCACAACAGTTTCCAGCTGTGCTAACATAATCGCAAAAGGGTTTTCTAATGATCAATTAGCCTTTTTAAATGAAAAACTTGGATTAGCAAACACAACGTGCCATTGGAACACAGGACTGATGGTTGCTGATAATGGGCCTCTGTACGCCTATGTAGATATTCCATAAAGAATCAGCCGTTTCCAGCTGCAATAGCCATTTGCAACATTAACAATGTCTACACTGTATTTCTGATCAATTTGATGTTATTTTAATGGACAAAAAAATTGCTTTCGAAAACAAGGACATTTCTAAGTGACCCCAAACTTTTGAACGGTGGTGTATGTCCGAGGATGGCACCCTCCCCTCCCCTGTCGTCTGGAGTGATTTAAGGCGTCAGTATGCTTCAGTTCGGCTGACGGCGAGCCAAAGTCGACTAGGCGAACTGAACGAGTGTGCTCACATACTCCCTTAAAAGACCTTCGCTTGAAAAATGAGAAAAAACAGCAATAGTAATGTTGAGACGCTGTAGCCAGTATACACTTCCTCAAAATAGTCAGACGTTTTTCCTAGGAGATCGTAGTCGCGCAATTTTACATATAGAAATGTGCATGAAAACGAGTCGTCTCTCGTTGAATGTCAACAAAGACTTTATTGAAGAATCCCTACAGTTGTCCAATCACTTGCGAAAGGGCGTAAACCCATACTGAAGTCCAAAACAAACAAATATTTCAAACTCTTCCGAACTGTTTCGGCTGGGAAGCACGTGGACGCCTTTATGCGTGTGCATAAAGATACTTAGGTGCCGTTACGATATGTATTGTGATTCTCACGATTCTATATGTATTGCTATTTAACACTGTGATTTTATTGTGAATCGATGTTCCAGACATATTGCGCCCCGTATGTCTGCTGCAGACGGACGACAGAGCCATGAGAACTAGTTTTGATCAGTCATGGCAATAAAAGTTCTGAAAACAAATTGGCTCCCTATTTAAAAAGATGGAGAACAAGCTATGAAGGAAAAATACTGGAGTTTTGGTGCAGGTACAGCCAACTAGCGCAACAAATAATATATACGCTATATCGTCAAAGATAATATTCCGATATGTAGCTGTATAGATTTTTCCCCCCATCACTAGTGCCCACTGTAGTCATACCTTGCTATGTTGCCTCTGGGTGTGTTCACAGGGCAGTCTTTGATGCGGTGACTGGCTGGGCGTGATAAATGCTGTCAGCCAGGTTGCCTCTGCAGAGCGTACAGTGTATCTGTGGGCCTGTTGCTGCCTGTGCGTGTGTCACATGTTGATGAAGGTACTTCATGTTCCCATGTCAGTTTGACGAACACCAGAGAGGAAGAGAGCACGAGGGAGAGATAGAAAGAAGGAATCCCCTGCATAGTGCTCAGTAATGCGCCCTCTGGTAGCTTCAGTCAGCTCAGAATGCACTGTGTAATGTGAGGCCCTGGTCCATCCAGAAAAACAGCTCATGGTACCTCAGGACACGGAACCTCATGGTGGGTGTCTTCACACACCATTAGCGGGCCTGCCCTGAGGAGTTAGCTTGGCCTACTTAAAATGGGAGATGCTTGGGTGAGGAAAGGTGTAGAAGTTAGATTAGTTTAGCAGCCGATTTTTTACATTACAAGCTGTGTGATACACTCCTGTGTGTGAATATAAAGGGGTCATTGTTTGAGGATGAACACCTGCACTGCAGTGATGCAGCATGAAAAGGCCTGGTATCATCACATCAGGGAGGAGTACTCCTACCCAGGGACTGATGGCATTGAACTGGCATGACTGTCTGGCTGTCTGGCTGGACTGCTGTGTAGATTGGGCCGACAGGCTGGTGATTGGGGCGGCTGTCGACGGGTCTAACCGGGTCAGGGCCCTTCAGTAGGACTCCTGGCTGCTACACCAGGAATGTCTGTCTGGGTGTTGATGAGGATTAGGTGAAACACAGACAACTGCAAGCGCCATGGAAGACTTCTCTTACCCTGAAACGCAGTGCTCTGCAGTGCGCTACCAAAATGACAGGCAGGCTGAGTCCTCTACAGTAGCTACTAGTGTTTCTCACAGCTGAGCCCTCTCAGGTACACAAGCTTGGCTACACAAGCTCTGCTTTGTGTTTAATGGCAGAAGTAGCTACCATTTCTTTCCCACTCTCTTTCTCTTTGATTTTCCTGCCAAAGGAAGCTGTGCTGCAGGCCTGTCATTGGCTGGGTGATGTGTTGTGTTTACATGGCCCTGTGGGTGATTGGGATTGTGTGTGTGCGAACAGACCCAGTAAAGAGGCAGCCAGGGCAGGGCGGAGTGACCTGCTACACTGCCAGCCCACGACAGCTCAGCCCTCTGGTGTCCTGGCCTCTCGTACACCCCCTCCAGTATGTGGTGTTCACTCACATTACAGCTGCTCACACAACAGGACTGCTGCCTCTGCTCTACTCAGAATCATAATGCTGTATGTGCAGCTTGCTATTCAACTCAAACTAGTCGAGTTGCCTTTGAAAGATTAGGAAAGAGAATAAGTATTTTATCCTCCTTACTGTGTATGCGTTGGTTGGTCACTGAGTGTTAGATCTCGTGTTTCCACATGTCTGCTCCGATCCCCTTTGACTGGCTTGATTCCTCTCCATTCTGTTCCCGCTTCGCTTCCTGTCCCAACACTAAGCACTGGCCAGAACATACAAGAGCTAACCAATAGAGTTTGGAACAACAAGGACGTGTGTTGGTCGGGTCAAAGGTCGAGGTGGCAGCTGGCTTAGGCCGCACCGTGTGTGTGTGTGGGAGGCAGTCAGTACCACGTGTGAATGTTTGTGTGATCCAGTTAAATCTTTTAGCGTTATTGATATAGCCTCTGGTCTAGGCCGTGTGGGTGTGTATGTTGTCCAGGTAACTCTGCAGCTTTAATAATTGACAGCAGGGTGAATTGCAGGCAGAAATAACCCCAGTCAGTCAATCACTGGCCCAGTCACTGTCTTGTGTCTGTGCCATTGTGTAATGGATCTGAGAGTGGGCACAGTCCCTGGTCTCCCCAAACCCAGCCCTGGCATTCATTCCCACCCAGATGTGCCACCCAGCCAAGGACCAAGTTTGGCTGACTGACTATCAGGGCCAAGGTGAAGGGGAAACAGCCCTGTTGATCATTTAGTAAAGTTGATTTGTTGATTCAGCACCCATTTTTATCTCAAGGACAGCAACACATGTACTTATTAGCATTTTCCTCCCAAACTATTTAATTTGACCTCAGGCAAGGGACATTACATTTATGCCAGTCTTCAGCAGATGCTATTTGATTACAGTTTGTTGGCAGTTTACCTTTAACATAACACACCTCCAGTAAAGAAGCCAGTTATGTAATAATGATGCTTTGCAATTAACTCATCACAAATGCCTAGCGTGTTTGAGGAAGTGTCGTTTCTGTTTTCACAATTTCCATTAATGGTAGGGCCGGGTAATTGTCTCTGGTGGCTGTTCAGTGAGCTACCGGTGAAAGTTGTTTACAAATTGCAGTGACTGGCATAATGAAATATTTATTGTAGACTCCATCAATTGTATTGTAGACCTGTTATTTAGATTTCTCTTTCTTACAATATATTCTGCCTTCAGTCTTTGTCAGTGTTTTGATCTATTTCAGACTCTCCTACTATCCATGTGACCATGCTACTTTCTCCTTTTGTTCTTTCTCTTTGTCTCCCACCCAAACCCTGATCATGCTGTTTTCTCACTGTTCTGCAGGCTCCATGAGGAGATCAATGACTTCTACAAGTACATGTCTCCTCGGGCGGAGGAGGAGAGGATGAGGATGGAGGTGGTGGACAGGATCGAGAGGGTCATCAAAGACCTGTGGCCCACTGCTGACGTAAGAGATCACTCACATCGCTACAGTCCCAGTCCTAAGCCCATTCAGGTCTAGCCAGGTCCCAGATTGATTTGACCATTATTGGTGTACAGCAAACTCCTCTGGTTGTTGAAACTTAAACATAGTTATAAAGATCTGGGCCCAGGCTAATATGGGTCATCGTTCAAATAAATATTGCAACCATGCAGAGTTCATGCTTTCATAAAAGCCAACACCAACTACTAGAAGTGACAGGCAGAGCAAAGGTTTGGAATGGAAGTGGATTCTAGCTACACAGACAGGCCTCACCCACACAGCAAGCTGCTTGAGATTCTCACATTCCCTCATTTGACAAATTCCCTCATTACCAGAGAGCTTGAACTTGCTGCTCTATGTAGAAATGCTGTCTTTACAACTTTCTAGTCTTTCTCTGGCTGTCTCTATAGCTGTCTAAAAGGAGAGAGTGATTTTTCTCTCCTTCTAGGCTGAGCTGTAATGAAGATGAAAGACAGGCCATATACAGTGGTGGGAAAAGTACCCAATTGTCATACTTGAGTAAAAGTATAGATACCTTAATAGAAAGTTACTCAAGTAAAAGTGAAAGTCAGCCAGTAAAATACTACTTGAGTAAAAGTCTAAAAGTATTTGGTGTTAAATATACTTAAATATCAAAAGTAAATGTATTTGCTAAAATATACTTAAGTATCAAAAGTAAAAGTTATAAATAAGCAAAGCAGATGGCACCATTTTCTTGTTTTCGAATTTTATGGATTGCCAGTTGCACACTCCAACTCAGACATTATTTACAAAAGATGCATTTGTGCTTAGTGAGTCCGCCAGACCAGAGGCAGTAGGGCTGACCACGTGTTCTCTTGATAAGTGCGTGAATTTGACTATTTTCCTGTCCTGCTAAGCATTCAAACTGTAACGAGTACTTTTGGTTGTCAGGGAAAATGTATGGAGTAAAAAGTACAATATTTTCTTTAGGAATGTAATGAAGTAAAAGTTGTCAAATATAAATAGTAAAGTACAGATACCCCAAAAAACTACTTAAGTAGTATTTAAAGTATTTTTACTTAAGTACTTTACTCCACTGGCCAAAGATGATGGGGTGTGTGTCATTTGTGAAAGCGCCTGGTCGGTCCACTGTTATCTTCCTGCTGTGTTATATTTGGGCCTGTAATCTACAGTGCTCCAGGTGTCCTTATTCCTGCTGACTTTGAGTCTGCTGATAGAGCTGTGTTTGTGTGTGTCTGCTCTCAGCTTAACAAGCTATACCAGGGATGGCCAACTGGTGGCCCGTGGCCCCCCGTTTTGTAGCCCCGCAGATCACTTTTTTTTAGGAACTCAGTCTGGGTCTCAATTTACTGTTGAGTTGGATTAGTAGAATACACAAGGTGCAATTTCGAAATGTGGTTGTGCATCAGCAGTTTTCCTCTTATGTCAGTCACTGGCAGTAACTCAATTAGACCATGTCAGTCACAGACAGTAACTCAATTAGACCATGTCAGTCACTGACAGTAACTCAATTAGACCATGTCAGTCACTGACAGAAACTCAATTAGACCATGTCAGTCACTGACAGTCACTCAATTAGACCATGTCAGTCACTGACAGTAACTCAATTAGACCATGTCAGTCACTGACAGTAACTCAATTAGACCATGTCAGTCACTGACAGTCACTCAATTAGACCATGTCAGTCACTGACAGTCACTCAATTAGACCATGTCAGTCACTGACAGTCACTCAATTAGACCATGTCAGTCACTGACAGTCACTCAATTAGACCATGTCAGTCACTGACAGTCACTCAATTAGACCATGTCAGTCACTGACAGTAACTCAATTAGACCATGTCAGTCACTGACAGTAACTCAATTAGACCATGTCAGCTAAAATGTCTAGTGGCCAGCTATCTTAACTTGTAGTAATTATGGTCTAATTACTGACTGGGGGGCCCCCATGGATTTTGTTAGTCACTCTCACTCAGATATCATATATATATATTTTTTAAAAATAGTCTCCACCCTATGGCAAAATATGTAGAATTGCAGGAAATTAGCTGTAAAACTGCTAATTTTTCTCTCCGCCCATGGCAGAATGTGTAGAATTATAGCAAACTTGCTTTAAAACTGCAAAATTCTCTATGCCCCATGGCAAAATGTGTAGTATCGCAGGAAATGAACTAAAAACAATGTAAAACAGTTGCCCATCCCTGAGCTAGACAGAAAAGCCCACAGCTGTCCCTGGCACTGCTCCTACCTCTTACTCTACCCACTGAGGCAGGAGAGTAGAGAGCTTCAGGCAGCACACTGATAGCTTCATATCCTGTCCACAACCAGAACAGGACTAAGCCTAGACTCCCAGCAATCACCTGCCCTCTTACACACACTCAGTACGAGACCTGTCTGTGAATGGGTGAACTGAACAACTGTGAACTCACCAGATAGCTGAATAATCTGTCTAAGTCAGTCTAGAAGGAGTTCACCATGTCTTTCTCTCCCTCTGTAACTTCACGCCGTCTCTCGATAATGTAAGTGACGACCGCTAGCTCTTTTTACAGTAGAGAGCCGAGCCAAGCCATGAGTTAAGTTCACCTTGGGGACCTGTGTCTGTGTGTTCCCCCTCACTGGAATTGGAACTCGTCCACACAGTGGCAATCCATCACCATCACCCCTCTCATTTCCATCCACATCACAATCACATGCCATGGCTAATGCACCTCTAGTAAGCAGATTGGAGCCCAGGCTTTAACCCCCTTGGTCGGTTCAGGCAGGAGGTTTAAGGGAATAACGGCAGGTTTAAGGCTTAGCAAAGGCTATTTTTGAGTCCTCAGAAACAATGTGAAATACTGTTATGTGACGTGACATTGGTTAATTCCCACAAAGCTCAGATAAAGCGGGATATTTGGCTGTAATCTGGACGCATTAAATAAACAGCATATTTCATTTATTTTTTGTCCAAACCGTTGGGGTTTAAAGCATAATTTTGTCCTTGTTCTCATAACTACAGTAGTAATGGTTCGTTCTGTTCCCATTTTTGCCCCCAAGAACAGTGTATGGTTGTCAGATAATGACTGTGCACCGACTCGCATAAAAGTTGAAATAAGTTAATGCACGTTAGACTCCCTCCCCACTTAGCATAAATATCATATTTTTATTGCTTTAGTTGACACCTGTCTCCAAGTTATCAGACTGTTGTCACAGGAAAGCAGCATATCACGTGACATGACAGAAGTCAAATCAAATTATTTGTTGTCTTTATTTTCTAACAAAATACCTTCCGTTGTATCAGTTCAAAGCTAATGCATAGCTCGGCTTATTTGATTGATAAGTGAAATCAATGAATAACATGTTTGACGTTGTGTTACAGGTTCAAGTGTTTGGGAGCTTCAGCACAGGCCTCTATCTGCCAACCAGGTAAGCTGTTCCATTCAGATAACAGAGTACTTAATGGCCTTCCTTCCTGTTACGAACCCCGTGGCTTTAAAAGTCTAGGGTGGATGGACTAGAGACCCGTAACATAATTCATGCAAATTAGAATCGTGACATGGAAACAGTGAGAACAAAAAATACACAGACAACCATAAGCTACTGTCAAACATAAAATGTTTATTTTGAACACACGGTAAAGGTTTGGGAAAAAGGGCTGAGCAGGACCCAAGGAATGAAACAATGTAAAAAAAAAAAACTAAACTGATCTTGCCTGCCTCAAGAACCGCTAAGCTACTGCTAACCATACAAAAATTACAGTGGGTGGTCCGCTCAGGTCTAACTAGTGTTTTTAGACAATGTTCTTCCTACGGGTAATGTATGCCCACGGGCAACTTGCTAAATCCCCCTTTTCCCAGAAACACACAACATAGTTACCAAACAGAGTCACCCACTTGTCGTGCTTGAGCACGTGTGACAGCACAAGCGGGAACACATCTGGAAAGCTCTTCGGAGAGAGACTGGTCACTTTTATCCAATACCTCCAATACGGGTATCACCTTTCCACTGGCAATATCGTTGCCCATTGTAAATGTCACACCTTTTACTGGCAACATAGGACGATACCCCAACTCGGAACAATCCACTGACTAACTCAGAGTGTACGTTCACAAAGTGCCATGGCACTGGGACGAATCCCATTTCAATTCCTTGTACTAACACACTGGAACCACAATATGTATTATCAGAGAAGGGCAACACATCAGATAGTATGAACGACTGCGCCGCACCAGTATCGCTGAGGATTCTAACCGGACGCTGAGACGCTTCGTCATCTGATATGGAAACAAACCCCTAAAAAATGAACGGTTCATAACTGTGATCTGGGACTTTCAAACCACATTCACTATGAGGCATCTGTTTTGATTCCGGCCTTACAACCGTACGAATCAGCCCAACACCCGTTGGCGGCCTGGCGTGCTGAGGCATCCACTGTTTGCGTTTTAGCAGAAAGCAATCATTAACCATATGTCCCACCTTATGACAATAGAAACAGTGACGCACATCTTTTGGGCGTGCTGGATGTACTGCTGGTCACTAGGACTAAAAGTTAGCAACTCGGCGGCCCTGCTCTCCGTATGAGCCGAAAACACGCTAATATGTGTCAACACAAACTCGTCTGCCAATACAGACGCTTCCGACAGTGAGGATACTTTCTGTTCGTTCAGATAAACTACAATGCGTTCGGGTAAACCATTTTTAAACTCTTCTAACAAGATTAACTCCCATAGAGAGTTAAAATCAGTTACCTTACTAGCAGTGTGCCATTTGTCAAACAGATTTCCTTTGTCTCTAGCAAACTCCACATAGGTCTGAGTAGAATACTTTTTATGAGACCTAAATCTCTGTCGATATGCCTCAGGAACCAGCTCATAGGCACGAAGAACAGTAGCTTTAACCACGTCATAATTCAAGCTGTATTCAAGAGGTAGTGCTGACAGAACCTCTTGGGCTTTACCTGTTAATTTACACTGAAGTAATAGGCACCATACCTCTTCGGGCCATTTCAATGCTACTGCTATACGCTCAAAAACACTGAAATAGGAATCAACCTCTGACTCCCTAAACACAGGTACCAAGGTGATCTGTCTACTAATATCAAAAGTAGCAGACGACACAGCTGGTGAGGACGGCTCACTAGCAGGCATAGTATGAGCAGAGACTAACCTCGCTGTTTCTGCCTCCAGTTCCATTTTACGCATCTCCAGTTCCATCTTACGCGTCTCCAGTTCCTGATCAAGTCTACGCGTCTCCAGTTCTTGATCAAGCCTACGCGTCTCCAGTTCCATCTTACGTGTCTCCTGTTCTGCCTCTAGCTTACGCGTCTCCAGCTTTTCTTGCCTGATTTGTGCCCTCTCTTCCGCCTCCATTTGGAGCCGTGTCGAGCGGACATCCATCCTGGCATCACTGTCAGACAGTGGGGAGAGTGGGTCAAAACGGGGCAATGTGGCTGGAGCCTTAGCCTCGTCCTCAGACACGGACGGGCTTACAGGAGCAGCAGCCACATCCCCTACAGGAGCAGCAGGCTCAGGCGGCGGTAACTCAAGCACTCGCTCGTTCAATAATATCTCTAACACTGCTTTCCTAACTTCTGCTTTCACTAAAACCCTTGGTATTGGTACAGAAAAGTGGTCAGCCAAAGCCTGTAGATCCACTCTACGGCAATTATCAAAAACCTCCCACGTAGGATTTTCCAAAAAGGCATCCAACTCAAAAGTAGCCATCTTAAGCTAGCAACACGAGCCGACGAATACTGAACACAAAACCAGTTAGTCACTGCTGCCAAGCTCAACACTGAACCAGACACTAAACCAATTTGCATGAGTAGCATGGGTATCAATGAGCGAGATCCCGGACGAGCCCCCACGTTATGTTACGAACCCCGTGGCTTTAAAAGTCTAGGGTGGATGGACAAGAGACCCGTAATATAATTCATGCAAATTAGAATCGTGACATGGAAACAGTGAGAACAAAAAATACACAGACAACCATAAGCTACCGTCAAACATAAAATGTTTATTTTGAACACACAGTAAAGGTTTGGGAAAAAGGGCTGAGCAGGACCCAAGAAATGAAACAATAATGTAAAAAAATACTAAACTGATCTTGCCTGCCTCAAGAACCGCTAAGCTACTGCTAACCATACAAAAATTACAGTGGGTGGTCCGCTCAGGTCTAACTAGTGTTTTTAGACAATGTTCTTCCTACGGGTAATGTATGCCCACGGGCAACTTGCTAAATCCCCCCTTTCCCAGAAACACACAACATAGTTACCAAACAGAGTAACCAGCAAATGAATGAGTACACAAAAAACAGGACACCACAGTATCCATACTCACATACGAAAATAGTCTCTCTCTATCAGCAAACACAACTGACTGGCTTTTAAAACAATAGGACGTGTGATTGAAAAACCAGAAACAGGTGGTGCAATGCAGAGGAATGTCCACTGATTGGTCCACCTCAGCAATCAGCAGACAAACGGATGTCGGACAGGTGGGACACCCCAGCGACCACCAATCAGGAACACAAAAGACACCTGTGATTAGGGCAGAAGGAGAGGAAAAACACAAAAACACACACAGGATACCTGTATCCGTAACACTTCCTATCGTAATCTCTCTTATAGTATGTGAGTGTTAGTGTTGCGCGGGTTGACTCATCACCCGCAGACCCTGCTGATATAACCGTGGGGCGGGCGGGTTTAGGGTCACAAAATATTGTGTGGATGAAGGGCAGGTGTGTGGGTGGGTGGCGGGTTGAATAAAGAGAAAACAATAACTTTAAAAATCTGAGTTAGGGTCGGTTGCCTCAGATTTTCACTTTATCACATATAGTTAGGTGATTGTGGATGGGTTAATAGCAATTGCGGGCGGGTGAACAAACAGCTGACTCGCGCACCACTAGTGAGCGTAAAATGACCCCTAACCCAATGAGTCCCGCCGTATCGCTGGCCCCTTTTAAACATAGTGTGTTTGAGCAGCCCCTGTGGATATAACCTGCAGTCCCCGCGGATATAACTGGGTGGGTTGAATAAAGGGAAAACAATACCTTAAAAAATCCATAAATGTATGATTCTTGTGCAATTTATATCTATAGGCTACATTGAGTTGATTCATTCATTAATTTAGGCTATTTGACATTAGTGCGTAAGCCTAAGCTTTAGGGCCTAACTGTACACGTGCCAAATAGCGTACTTGCCAAATGCTTTTGGGAACGGGTAGAAAAAGTTAATGTTGATCCACTTAGGCAAAAAGGACAATGTGGGAGTTTCATTGAATAAGAGAAAAGCTGCTAAATGGAGAGTTGAAAATAAAGAGAAGGGAGGCCAGAAAAGTCATGTTTTGGAGAGAGGATGATAGTGGTGCAGGATATATTATGTATGATGATTGTGAGGCGTTATACAAATTCAACAATCACAAGATGGGACTTCAAATGGGCCTATGGCACGTTAAGGGAACTGTAGCCTACTGTTCAGATGGGTTGAATGGAAATGGAAATCTGGACACTGACTGTAGGTCTATAACCTGTAGGTCTATAACTCTCACATAGCCTTAATATTAACTCCTGCAGAATTAAGGATTTCTTGCATTAAAATTATACACCAAATGTGGGCAAAATTTTGACTCTGGAACAGGACTGGAGAAATATGATTTCTTTATTTCACCATCTTGAGAGAATGTTAATGCTCAGTTCGATACCGTCTGTCAAGAGTGCTGTCTTTATCAGCATCATAAAAGCTGATAGTATTTCAACCACATAAAATATGCATCCAAGCCGAACTGAAATCTTATCAGAAACATGATGGGTCGTTTTCACAGCTTTCGATTTCCCTTTGGAAATGTTGTACAGAAAGTTTTTCCTTTTTTTTTTGTTCTTGCATCCCAGTCCCTAAATGTCTTTGCTCCGCGAAAGAAGCAGCGATGACAGAGAACTTTACAGATGTCAACTAGATTGAAGCATTCATTCTATCGATGTATTACATTATTCTGGTGGTTATTAAGTCTTCTAGGGCAACATATAATGACAGGAGAGAAGCTGCATGTATCTAATTATAGACAAATTAACTAACAAATAGCCTACCAAAATGTCGGAAATTATAAGCAGAAACATCTAAATCAAGCAACAACAAAAAAATCCTGTAACCCCTGTTAAAAAATGGTTCTGCCATCTCTGACTGTAGCCTACAGCGTATTTTCTATATTAGCGGGTTAGGATCTGGCGCGGGCCTCAGATGTTCACTTTATCACATGTAGTTGGGCGGTTGTCGATGGGTTATTAGCAATTGCGGGTGAGTGAACAAACAGCTGACCGCGCACCACTAGTGAGTGTAAACTGACCCTTAACCCAATGAGTCCCACCTTATCGCTGGTGTGTTTTGGACTTCTAACCCCTATTAAACATAGTGTGTTTGAGCTACAGACTTCTGGGTTGTACCATTGATTTGGTCTATTCTGCAAAAACGTCTAGAGTCCGAATGGTTTGCGCTACAAACTATTAAAAGCCATTTATGAAAAGCTGTTCTATGTTTTGCTCTATGGCGCTCACAAGCCACGAGTCGTTAGAAGGTAAGGGGTTCTTCTGCATAGAAGATCATATGAAATCCCAGGACATCGTTTCTATAATACTGTAATAAGCTCACAGTTGCTGTCACAAACTCCACACAGTTGTCACTGACTAGTTAGATATTCATTTCCCAGTGAGCAAACCATTTCTGTACTTACTGCATTCATATGAATTAATTTAATAGGTTTTTGCTTTGGCAGACATTATTTGTTTTACATTTGTCAAATAAACTCATGGATGCATCTGTTTATGTCATTGATTTGTGTTCTACTTGTCCTGAAAATAAAATGGTAAAACACTTTATTGTGAGGCTAAATATAAGCGATGGACATGCAGATAAATGAAAGCAGATTTTTGCTGGGGTCTCGGGACTAATTGGGTTAAACAACAAACTACCCACTGGGCAAAAACGGGTTTAATCAACGTTGTTTCCACGTAATTTCAAAAAATTAATAAATGTGATTACTTTGAATCAACATGGAAAACTGATTTGATTTGAAAAAAGTAATCAACGTAAGGGAATGTTCTTTTTTTTCCCACCCAAATTTTAACCTAAATCCAATGACATGTTGAATATTTTTGTTGATTTCCCGTTTAATTTATGTTAGTTGACAACTCAACCACATGTAAATCAAAACTAGATGTTTAACTGACGTCTGTGCCAAGTGGGTAAGCTCTTAGGCCTTTTCTACGCACGTCTTTCCTACGCACTTCTCAGTATTTGGTATTTAAACTTGCATTACTCAGTTGCATCATACCGGCTGTATTTTTGTATTTTAAAGTTATACAGTACCAGTCAAAAGTTTGGACACACCTACTCATTCAAGGGTTTTTCTTTTATTTTGACTATTTACTACATTGTAGAATAATAGTGAAGACATTAAAAAAATGAAATAACATATATGGAATCGTGTAGTAAGCAAAAAAGTGTTAAACAAATCTAAATATATTTGAGATTCTTCAAATAGCCACCCTTTGCCTTGATGACAGCTTTGCACACTCTTGGCATTCTCTCAACCAGCTTCACCTGGAATGCTTTTCCAACAGTCTTGAAGGAGTTCCCACATGCTGAGCACTTGATGGCTGCTTTTCCTTCACTCTGCGGACCAACTCAACCCAAACCATCTGAATTGGGTTGAGGTTGGGTAATTGTGGAGGCCAGGTCATCTGATGCAGCACTCCATCACGCTCCTTCTTGGTCAAATAGCCCTTACACAGCCTGAAGGTGTGTTGGGTCATTGACTTGTTGAAAAACAAATGATAGTCCCACTAAGCCCAATCCAGATGGGATGGCGTATCGCTGCAGAATGCTGTGGTAGCCATGCTGGTTAAGTGTGCCTTGAATTCTAATTAAATCACAGACAGTGTCACCAGCAAAGCACCATCACACCACCACCTCCATGCATTCACGGTGGGAACCACACATGTGGAGATAATCTGTTCACCTATTCTGCATCTCACAAAGACACAGCGGTTGGAACCAAAAATCTCAAATTTGGACTCATCAGACGAAAGGACAGATTTCCACCGGTCTAATGTCCATTACTTGTGTTTCTTGGCCCAAGCAAGTCTCTTATTAGTGGTTTCTTTGTAGCAATTCGACCATGAAGGCCTGATTCACGCAGTCTCTTCTGAAAAATTGATGTTGAGATGTGTCTGTTACTTGAACTCTGTGAAGCATTTATTTGGGCTGCAATTTCTGAGGCTGGTAACTCTAAAGAACTTATCCTCTGCAGCAGAGGTAACTCTGGGTTTTCCTTTCCTGTGGCGGTCCTCATGAGAGCAAGTTTCATCATAGCGCTTGATGGTTTTTGCGACTGCACTTGAAGAACATTTTCTTAAACATGTCTTAAAGTAATGATGGACTGTCGTTTCTCTTTGCTTACTTGAGCTGTTCTTACCATAATATGGACTTGGTCTTTTACCAAATATGGCTATCTTCTGTATACCCCCCTACCTTGTCACAACACAACTGATTGGCTCAAACGCATTAAGAAGGATAGAAATTCCACAAATTTAACAAGGCACACCTGTTAATTGAAATGCATTCCAGGTGACTACCTCATGAAGCTGGTTGAGAGAATGCCAAGAGTGTGCAAAGTTGTCAAGGCAAAGGGTGGCTACCTTTGAAGAATCTCAAATATAAAATGTTTTTATTTGTTTAACACTTTTTTGGTTACTACATGATTCCATATGTGTTATTTCATAGTTCTGATGTCTTCACTATTATTCTACAATTTAGAAAATAGTAAAAATAAAGAAAAACCCTGGAATGTGTAGGTGTGTCCAAACTTTTGACTGGTACTGTATATCTTGAAAACTTGATTGTTTACATGCAAAACATTTTGGGACTATATCAACAATGGACTAATGAAACAAATACCAAGAGTTTTTGGGTGTAGTTTTCCTTTAAGTTCAAGGTCATAATACATACGCATAGAGAGAAAAGTGCAAAAAAGGGAATTCCGCTCCATTTACCCGCTTTTAACTGGGTTCAGAATCCTCCCCTTTGGGAGTGGTTATATGGAGAGAGAGAGAGTGATATGGCTTGCCATTGTGTAATTATTTTGCCTTTGTTTTTTGGGATTAAGGCTATGGTCATTTTTAGCACTGCTGATCCAAAGCCTTTTTTAACCTTGTTTCTTGACGAGCCAGACTGCTCTCCGCTCCGACGTCACACACACAACACTGTAACTGGGGACTCTGGATTAGTGACAATAAGCTGTGTGTGAAAGTGAACTGGAGAGGCCTCTTTTCAGATCCGATTGTGATGTTGCTCTGACCTCAACTACTTACTCCACTTCCTAGTGACATCGATCTGGTGGTATTTGGGAACTGGGAAAACCTGCCCCTTTGGACCCTGGAAGAGGCCCTGCGGAAGAAAAACGTGACTGACGAGAACTCCATCAAAGTGCTGGACAAGGCCACGGTATGTTTGTATTTATTATGGATCCCCATTGGGTCCAGCAAAGTTAACGCAGTTATACATTTTTAAAAACATTACAATACATTTACAACATATTTCACAACATATTAAGTGTGTGCACTCAGGCCCCTACTCTACTACCAAATATCTACAACACAATATCCATGTGTATGCGTGTGTATAGTGCGCATGTTATCGTGTGTTTGTATGCGTGTGTCTGTGTTTGTGTTGCTTCACAGTCCCCACTGTTCCATAAGGTGTATTTTTTTAATCTGTTTTTTAAATCTAATTTTACTGCTTGCATTAGTTACTTGATGTGGAATAGAGTTCCATGTAGTCATGCCTCTATGTAGTACTGTGCGCCTCCCATAGTCTGTTCTGGACTTGGGGACTGTGAAGGCACCTCTGGTGGCATGTCTTGTGGGGTATGCATGGGTGACCGAGCTGTGTGCCAGTAGTTCAAATAGACAGGCATTCAACATGTCAATACTTCTCACAAATACAAGTAGTGATGAAGTCGATCTCTCCTTCACTTTGAGCCAGGAGAGATTGACATGTTAGCTCTCTGTGTACATCAAAGGGCCAGCAGTGCTGCCCTGTTCTGAGCCAACTGCAATTTTCCTAAGTCCCTCTTTGTGGCACCTGACCACACGGCTGAGCAGTAGTCCAGGTAGACAAATCTAGGGCCTGTAGTACCTGCCTTGTTGATAGTGCTGTTAAGAATGCAGAGCAGCGCTTTATTACGGACAGACTTCTCCCCATCCTAGCTACTGTTGTATCAATATGTTTTGACCATGACAGTTTACAATCCTGGGTTACGCCAAGCAGTTTAGTTTCCTCAACTTGCTGAATTACCACATTATTCATTACACGTTTTAGTTTAGGGTTTAGTGAATGATTTGTCCCAAATACAATGCTTTTAGTTTTTGAAATATTTAGGACTAACTTATTCCTTGCCACCCATTCTGAAACTAACTGCAGCTCTTTTTTAAGTGTTGCAGTCATTTCAGTCGCTGTGGTAGCTGACGTGTATCCGCATGTTGCGCATGCATACTAACTGTGTGCAGTTTGTCATTGCCTGGAGTGACAGTGTGTCTGTATAAATCCATCCTCATCACCACTATGTTCCAGGTACCCATCATCAAGCTGACAGACTTCCGCACAGAGGTAAAGGTGGACATCAGCTTCAATGTGAAGAATGGAGTCAAAGCTGCCCTTCTCATCAAAGACTACAAAAAGGTGAGTGAAGCAGGCATCTCTTATTCAGGGTACATTGCTGTTACTTAATGCAGTCCAGTAAAAGAGCTAGCCCATGAAACAGGCTTGACAGTTAGCGCGCATAGATTGTTGTATATTTATGTCAGGTTCTTTGGGTTCTGATGGAGGTGGTGGTAGCTAATTCATCTCCTCAATCCAGCCATACCCAATGTCCTAGTCTTTGAGACATTCCCCTCTAGAGGGCACTATAACCATAACCATGTGTTTCACCATAACCACCTGTTTCTTTCATCCATAAGAAATACCCAGTGCTTCCAAAGCTGGTTCTGGTGCTGAAGCAGTTCCTGCTCCAGAGGGATCTGAATGAGGTGTTCACTGGAGGGATCGGCTCCTACAGCCTCTTCCTTATGGCTGTCAGCTTCCTGCAGGTGAGAGACTTCTGCTCTGCTCATCTTTCAAGTAGCCCACACAGTGCAAGATAGATCGCATCTAACATTGGACTAATTTACTGTCTATAACAGACTTTTGACACATTTAAATCTTTCTCATTCAGTAAACTAAGATGATTTGGATTGTTCCTCTATGCAATTGACATCTTATCCTCTTCCCTTGTATTTCAGCTTCACTACAGAGAAGATGCCTGCAGCCCCAATGCCAACGTAGGCGTTCTCCTTATAGAGTTCTTTGAGCTCTATGGACGCCACTTCAACTACCTGAAGACGGGCATCCGGATCAAAGATGGCGGCAGCTACGTGGCCAAAGACGAGGTTCAGAAGAGCACTGACCTCTACAGGCCCTCCATGCTCTTCATTGAGGACCCCCTAGCGCCAGGTAATAAGGCCTTCCATTCAGCATGGGTGCACTTGCACATCTGATACTTCATTTTAGCACTGTGACACTCAAGATCCGTAACATCAGTCAAATACTGATAACACTGAACCTAAGAATCTATCACACACTTAACGGTCATGAATAAGACAGCTAGAGGTCCCAGGTGCCAATAGCAAAGGCTGAAATATCAGATCAATATCAAACAATGTCTGAAATCTGTCTCTCTTCCCAAATAGAGATGATCTAAGCATGCCTCTTGCCTCCTGCAGATAATGACGTTGGCCGCAGCTCGTACGGTGTGTTGCAGGTGAAGCAGGCCTTTGACTATGCCTATGCGGTGCTCAACCATGCCGTATCGCCCATCGCCAAGTGCTACCCCAACAACGAGTCTGAGAGGTGAGGAGATGGTGAGCTAGGGCTCGCTTGAACCAACGAGAGCTCACAGATCCTTTGGCCGCTATCTTAAAAAATCTTCAGTTATTTACTAAATACTCTATTGATATTTGAACCACTGCAAACAAGTTATTCTAATCTAATATATCCTATTTTCTTACCTCCAGTATACTCGGCAGAATAATACGGGTGACCCAGGAAGTGGCTGAATACAGGGACTGGATCACCAAGCTCTGGGGACCACAGTCTCAGAATGAACATGCCCTCAATGGTATGTTTTCACAGTCCTACTGTGCATCTTGACATGGTCTCAGATCTAAAGAGTTGGATAGTCAGTGTGTTTGAGGGGATCAGTGTCAGTAAAGCAAGGTGCAAAATGTCTTAATTACGTTATAGGTAGTTTGGGATCCAAGGTGATTTGTAGATCAGTGAAGTCTGACTGCTATTTAGTCGATCTAAAACACACACTTTGTCTTACCACTGTTTGTCCATGTGCTGTTGCTGTAGGAAATGATGTCAAACTGTTGGTGAAGCCTCAGCAGCTGGACGAGTGCAACAACAACCTGACGGAGGTGACTGCACCTGCATCTCGCAGCAAGACCTCCAACTCCTCCTCGCCCTCCTCATTAGCATCATCCTCATCCTCCACGGTATCCAGTTCCAGCGACGTTGTGAGTTCTGTTACACTCAAACCCACATGTGCGCACACACACTAAAACCACAATTCCTGAGGAAATCAACTCTTAACACTACATTTATTTGCGTATGTGAATGACTAACTTTAATGCAATGCACCCACTGGTTGCTGACCTGATTTACTGAGTTGTGATTGGTTGTCCTCAGGATTCTGATGGGACACCCTGTAAGACAGTGAAGCAGCTGCCTGGGCGGGGTTCCAGCGCCCACAGAGAATCCTCAGGTGGCATGACCAATCACAGAACACAGAGCCACACCACCAGCACTCCTACTGGCAACAAGGGGGGCAAGGTAGGGCTGCTTGACGAAGCCGAAGTCTACCACCTGAAAAACTCTGTTACTGTATCTACAAATGCCATTACATTTTATGACCTGAGCGTTACAATACTCTGTCGGTACATAGATAGCTTTTTAGATTAACCTTTTTAGATTTTAAATTTCAATGGCACAAATAAGGCCTACCAGTGATCTGTTTACTGATCTGGGTGTGTCTGTCTTGTTTCCCAGGCCAGGTTGTTCCGCTCGTCCAGTAAAAACACCCACCACGGCCAGCAGAACTCGTCCTCATCCATCAGCCAGAGCCACCCGAGCAGCAAGCCACACTACCAGGGCAACGGCAAGAAGAGGAAACCTCAGCAGCACTCAGAGGCCCAGGACCTCTGCAGATAGGGCCGTCTTGGTCTGCTCAGCAACAGACTGACAGCCTGACTGTCCCACTTCTGCTGCCAGACCCCACACTGACTGAGGAGTAGGATTAAGGATCTGTCTTCTCTCGAGCAACACGCATCTTTTTATAGCTGAAAAAGAACCCAAAAAAAGAAATAGGAAATGCCGGTGCTTAGTTCTTGGACTTGAACTGAAAATCATGAAAGATATGCTCATTTTCTTCCTTGACATAAACATGTTCTACAGTGGCGCTACACACCACATCCAGTACCTACAAATCTTGCCTTTTACCATAGCGCCACCTGGTGTTTTGGAGGAATAAGTGTCTGGAAAGTAATGTGGATTTTGACGAGCATACCTGGAACTTGGCTGGCGAGGAAACTTCAGCAAGAAAAGTTTTTAAAAAAAGAATAAAAGACACAAATTACAAAAATTTACAAAATGTTATATTGAAGAAAGAAAAAAAACGTGTACACAGATTTTTAAAGACTAAACCCAAAAATGCAATCTGTAAGTGGAGACGATAATACCATGTTTTTGTTGATGGGCGTTTATTTTTTGGTTGTGTAAGCAGATTATACAAAGATTTTGTACAAAAAAAGACGTGAAAAACCTTTGTGGGAAAAAATGTATCACATAAATAAATGGTTTCTTATGACTTTTTACAGGATAAAACTGATTCAAGACAAATGTAGATGTGCACATTTGGCTGCTAAGCCGAGTAGTGGCAGGTTTGGGTTCCATTGCCAACATAAATCATCAGCATTCTATTTCTACTTGGCTGCTCTTTATGTTTGACAGGCTTCTTTCCTAATTGTACCCCATTCCCTATATAGTGCACTACTTTCACTGAATAGGGTGCCATTTGGGATGCACTAACAGTGTTAGCAGTTGGCCTTAGTCAGGTAACGCGCACACACAGCCCTATAGATTACTGGTTGGCTGGGGACAAATCACTCATTCATACACACAGCTCTATACCACAACAGCAACAGTTTAGATGCTCACTCAGACTCATGGAAACAAAGTCAGAGGACATAATGATTTCAGCAAAATTCTACACATGAAATATGTCAAAGATCCATAGGTGTGGGAGGTAATCTTTTTGTAATTTACCCATTACGAAATAATTTGTATTTGTTCATGTATTTATGTCTATTAATTATATGAATTATATAGTACTATACACGTTATATGTATTAACACTAGAGCCCATATTTTTGTATCCTCTATTTGGATGGGACAAGTGGGGATATTGGGGAAGTATATTGGTCGGGTACAGAACCAATGTTGCTGTTCACTTCCCTTTTTTCTTTCAGTGATGAGTGACCAAGTTACTTCGGAAACCATTTTGAGTCATAAGTGACATTTTGTTTTAATATGTGGCTGGACTACTTTAAAAGGGAACTGAGTTTTTGGTTGGTTTTATGTTTTTCTGGTAATGTGTCAACAACCCCTTGCTGCAGTGTCTGGTATGTCAACCACTGATTGCAGTTCCACAACTAACCTGTAGATGGTGGCATTACTCGACTCCTTTTTCACAGAACTGGTACCAGCATACTGCATTTGGACCTTTTCTTCAGCGTCATACATTTTAGTCATTTAGTAGACGCTCTTATCCAGAGCGACTTACAGTTAGTGAGTGCATACATTTTTCATACTGGCCCCCCGCAGGAATCGAACCCACAACCCTGGCGTTGCAATCAGTGCATTCGTAAAGTATTCAGACACCTTTACTTTTTCCATGTTATGTTACAGCCTTATTCTAAAATGGATTAAGTTTTTTCCCCCTTCAATCTACACACAATACCCCATCATGACAAAGCAAAAACAGGTTTACAAATCTTTGCAAATTAAAAAATATATATAAAACTGACATCACATTTCCATAAGTATTCAGACCCTTTACTCAGTACTTTGTTGACTACAAGCTTAGCACACCTGTATTTGGGGAGTGTCTCCCATTCTTCTCTGTAGAGGCTCTCAAGCTCTGTCATGTTGGACGGGGAGTGTCGCTGCACAGCTATTTTCAGGTCTCTCCAGAGATATTAGATCGGGTTCAAGTCCGGGCTCTGGCTGGGCCACACAAGGACATTCTGAGACTTGTCCCGAAGCCACTCCTGCGTTGTCTTGGCTGTGTGCTTAAGGTCGTTGTCCTGTTGGAAGGTGAACCTTTGCCCCAGTCTGAGGTCCTGAGCGCTCTGGAGCAGGTTTTCATCAAGGATCTCTGTTCTTTGCTCTGTTCCTCTTTCCCTCGATCCTGACTAGTCTCCCAGTCCCTGCCGCTGAAAAACATCCCCACAGCATGATGCTGCCACCACCACGCTTCACCATACGAAGGGTGCCAGGTTTCCTCCAGACTTGACGCTTGGCATTCAGGCCAAAGAGTTGACTCTTGGTTTCATCAAACCAGATCTTGTTTCTCATGCTCAGAGTACTTTAGGTGCCTTTTGGCAAACTCCCACGCGGGCTGTCGTGTGCCTTTTATTGAGGAGTGGCTTCCGTCTAGGCACGTTACCATAAAGGCCTGATTAAGGGAGTGCTGCAGAGATGGTTGTCCTTCTGGAAGGTTCTCTTATCTCCACAGAGGAACTCTAGAGCTCTGTCAGAGTGACCATCGGGTTCTTGGTCACCTCCCTGACCAAGGCACTTCTCCCCCGATTGCTCAGTTTGGCCAGGCGGCCAGCTCGAGGAAGTGTCTTGGTGGTTCCAAACTTCTTCCATTTAAGAATGATGGAGGCCACTGTCTTCTTGGGTACCTTCAATGCTGCAGACATTTTTTGGAACCCTTCCCCAGATCTGTGCCTTGGACAATTCCTTTGACCTCATGGCTTGGTTTTTGCTCTGACATGCACTGTCAACTGTGGGACCTTTTATATAGACAGGTGTGTGCCTTTCCAAATCATGTCCAATCAATTGAATTTACCACAGGTGGACTCCAATCAAGTTGTAGAAACAGCTCAAGGATGATCAATGGAAACAGGATGCACCTGAGCTCAATTTCGAGTCTCATAGCAAAGGGTCTGAATACTTATGTAAATAAGGTATTTCTGTATTTTATTTTTAATAGATTTGCAAAAATGTCTAAACCAGTTTTTGCTTTGTCATTATGGGGTATTGTGTGTAGATTGATGAGGGAAAATTTAATTGAATCAATTTTAGAATAAGGCTGTAACGTAACAAAATGTGGAAAAGGTCTAGGGGTCTGAATACTTGTACTGTATGTGCACTAGATAGAGCAGTGTTTCCCAACCCTGGTCCTCCAGTACCCCCAACAGTACACATTGTTGTTGTAGCCCTGGACAAACGCACCTCATTCAACTCATTGAGGGCTTGATGATTAGTTGACAAGTTGAATCAGGTGTGCTTGTCCAGGGTTACAATAAAAATGTGTACTGTTGGGGGTACTGGAGGACTGGAGTTGGGAAACACTGAGATCGATGATCCACTGACTGTAATTTCATTTATACACATAGGAAAGTCTAATTTTAGTTACAATTATTATTTTAGCAAATATGTTAGACTACATATTTGGACGTTTTAGAATGCTGGTTAAAAAATATTGTCCTCAAAGTACAGTTTCGACCTAAATACAGTATATATGTGCTAGTCTGTGTATTTGATTTGACACTGAGGGAACACTGAATGTCAGGAAACACTGAATGAGTCATCTGTGCCATCACAATCTGTAATCATATCTTCTCACTGCAAGTATTTCAACAAAACTTTATTGACTCATCCAAATTGTAGTTTCTACAGCTATTCAAATCCATGAAATAAAATCCACAGTACAATAATTAAAACTCCTGGTGAATATCCTTTAAGGTATATTCCTGCACCCCTAACAGGAAGAAAGCAGTAACAGAATGTAAGTAACACCTCCATTAGTAGGCAAGTTTGCAAAACCACTGGGGGAACAGACCATTTTTTGTTGTTGACTTAAACCAATATCAATCAAATGTATTTAAAAAGCCCTTTTTACATCAGCAGATGTCACAAAGTGCTATACAGAAACCCAGCCTAAAACCCCAAACAGCAAGCAATGCAGATGTAGAAGCACCGGAAACCTAGGAAGAAACCTAGAGAGGAACCAGGCTCTGAGGGGTGGCCAGTCCCCTTCTGGCTGTGCGGGGTGGAGATTATAACAGTACATGGCCATTAAAGGCAGATTTTTCTCCAAGATGTTCAAACGTTCATAGATGACCAGCAGGGTCAAATAATAATCACAGTGGTTGTAGAGGTTGCAACAGGTCAGTACATCAAGAGTAAATGTCACTTGGCTTTTCATAGTCGGGCATTTAGAGGTTGAAATAGCAGGTGAGAGAGAGCGAGAGAGTCGAAAACAGCAGGTCTGGGAGAAGGTAGCACGTCTGGTGAACAGGTCAGGGTTCCATAGCCGCAGGCAGATGAGTTAAACCAATAGATGTAAAGACAATCATGCAAGCAACACCAAAACCGCTATAACTATCTTCTGTTCACTCTTCATGTGGGTGTGAGGCCACCGTACGCTACATATTTTCCGCATTCAAAAGCAAGCCCTCAAGAGCGCGCGCAGAATGCGCACCAGGACTCCGAGATCATTTCGCTCGCGGTGAAATTACAACTAAGCTTGCCTTGCCTTTCAGAGTGGAGAAGAGAAGAATTCGTCCACCACGAAGTCGTCTCTATAATACGTTCATTCTACTTTTAGAGACTACTGGTATACGTTTGCATAAAAAAAAACAGGTAAGACTCATTCTTTTAATTTGGGTTTGCGCAAGTGTTTATATGATGTAAACTACTGAGAGGAATTTTCCCTTTGTGGTAGGCTACCCCAGTGTAAAAAGTTGTCACATAATTTACTGAGCATAAATTTAGGTTGCGCATTTCGAAGTCTATTCTTTTGGATGTTGTCTATCCGTGTTACAATGTTGGGTTTTAATGTAGCCTACAAATCCCACCACATATTTTTTTCTGAACAAAACCCGGAGGCTCACCTTGGCTTTACGTTAGTACTTAGTAGAGAGGTAGTACATTGTGGGAGGCAACCAGTCTGTCTTGCGCAGGACTGCCCAATTCCGGGCCTGGGGGACCGAAACACTTCAGGTTTTCATCCTCCTAACCAGGGACTCATTCAGAACTGGGACACCAGGTGAGGGCAATTAACTACCAGGTAGAAACAAAAACCAGAAGTGTTTAGGCCCTGAATTGGGTAGACCTGGTCTAGAGAGCAGAGACTAGTAGAAAAGCGCATCCCTTTTGAAGACAGTAGAATCAACTTTACCTTGTCCACTTTTTAAGTGGGGACCTACCTTTTGTATTATAGCGCATTATAATAAATATTTGTTTAAGTACACCTAATAATCTATTCAACCTAAAATCAGTTTTGGATTTGCACAATTGTAGCCTATATATAATAATAATAATAATAATAATAATAAAATAATAATAATAATAATGATAGGCATATTTATCAAAATATAGAGGACCAGATCTGTAGTGTCTGTGACTATGTGTCCATCTAAAAACGGTCCCATTGATTAGTAAATTATAAAGGCTATGTTTTTACAAATGTGCAGCAGTATCTCTTTTAAGAATATGATTTGAAGGGTTTATCCCTTGATATTTACCCTTAGCCTTTCAGCTCATCAGGTTTCCTTTGTTTCTCAGTGGCCTGCCCGTGGGAGATAAGCAGGGTGAATCTTCCCCTTATTCCCTACAAAAACAGGAAACCTGAAAGCCTCCAGTGTATTTCGTCACATCATAATACAATATTATGTTACACTTAGAAATACAGTGAGTGGTGTGCATTGATTTGCCCATATATGGTCCCAAAATCTGAGAGTTTTACTGTATTTGACTCATAAAATGTTTAAATTGTTGGAAGAATGAAAAAGAACATCTGAGGTTCTCCCTCTTAGTAGGCTACCAAGAAGTGTAATCAAGAGATTGAACGGTGTTTATTTTTCTGGAAAAGAGCCTAGCTTAAAAAATACAATTTACTGGGGGTATAAGTGGGGCATTTCCTAACCCAAGTTTCTAGACCGAGTTTGTATCTCAGTCTAGCGGTACAACACTATCCCACCGTGTGACGCGTTTACCGACCTGTGCCTGTTTGGCAACGCTTTTCCCACGTCTGTGGGTATATCCGTGGTCGGTGGATAGTTCTGATTCTGCGAACAGTGCCCAGGAAATAATTAAATCCAATTGTTAGATGCTACCATCCCATCCTCCAAAGCAAAACCAAATATGGATTCCATGTTGTTCTTGCTTTGCACGTTCAGTCTGTGTTTCACACTTGTTTGTCCTAGCTAATCAGCCTTGCAATATGGGTACCATGTTCGGTCTAGAAACTGGGCTAGGCATCTCTTTGTTTGTGCTCCAGTTTGAGCTCTGATGAACTGTCATTGTAGCAGACAGACCAGGAATGAACCCAGAGCAGATCAAATAGTCTGGTCTACAAGAGCTTTCGATTTGTGAGGAATGGATAATGGCTTGACCTTCAGAGTGGTGCTTTCACAGGTAAAGAGCAAAATGGGTGTTTACCTGTTATATAAAATCTTAAAGAACAATATACTGTACAGGTATGGACAACATGGATGCTGCTATCATCATGAAATAAATGCAAACCTGATTTGGTAAACAATAAGTAGCGCTGACATGTTATCTTTTTTTCCATGTAATTCATTTGGAAAAAACAATCATGGCTATGCATGAAGGTGGATTTAAACAGGCTTATGCAAGTTACAGTGAATGTGACAAATAAGACGGCAATATCTTGTCTCATCCTTTGCTGCACAGCTGTGTGTAACAGCTGGCCACTGCAGACTGTATTGCCTTCAATTTGGGTCAGAATGGGGTCATTGGCACAATCCCAACAGAACCATCCTTAATCCAGATAATTTCCCTCGTGTGGTGAATTGCATATAATATATAACTGCTTGTAGCCTAGTAAGCCCAAGGTATTGATGCCATTTCAGTGTCTCTTATGTCAGACAGCTCACTCTGCGCTAGCAAAGAAGAGCCATCTGCATATAGATGTCACCAGTGCATACATTGGGCTTTGTATATGCTATGTGTATCATTTGGCTGATTACATCACTAATCCATTGTCAGTTTGACTCACATTGAGGCAGGGGCTTGCTGCTCATGGTTAGTGAGTCACTGTTATGTCAGTGTTTAGTGTCCTCGTAGTAGAGAACAGTTAGATCGGTCTAAACATTGAGAGGTGTTTTAACATTTCCCATTGATATTGTAATTATCTATCGTGTTCTCTCCGTAATGTGATGTCTACTGCGCTGCGGTAGTTATGGAAAAGCGGGTACTTTGATAGATTTCAGTTTGATGAGTTGGGAGGGAGCAGAGCATAGCAGGCCTCCCTACATTCACTGAGGAACAAGTCTACACTGGCTGGATGATGCCAGGTTCTCCAGCCTCATTGAACGTTTTGTGTTGAATCTCTAATCATTGTTTTGCCTGAGTTGTTTTTCCTACATCATGGGGTGTTTGTCCTGTATGGCTGTCTGTCTGACCCTGTTTGTTTGCGTGTCAGACTATATTGCAGGCAAATATTCTGATTTGTCAGCAATTATTAACTTCCCTAAAATCGCTAACTTTTAGGGGCCTGATTAAAGGGGAAGAAATATATTGAAGAGTTTGTAGCTGTTGATTCCACTGGATCGGAGGAAGAATTATATTCAATTGGTTCATGGAACCTACAGTATGGGAGAAGAAGACACGATAAGGGACATGCTGTATGCAGCGCCATGTTGAATTCAACATGTTTCCAATTGGTGGTAAAGACAGTACAGACAGTGAAGATATACAGGCAGCTACAACAGGAAGTAAAAGTGTCTGTTTGCAGGTCTCTTGAGAACGGGGGTCGCCACAATCTGTCAGAGCCACCCCCTGTGTAGTGAAACACACTCACACACTCTCCCCTACTAGCTCTCCTGTGTGGAAGACTGGTGCCACTCCTCCACCTCCTGGAACCCCTGAGAGTTTCAAATGCTCTATTTGCTCCAGTGCTCCCTCTGCTTACGTAGATTAGTGTTTCACAGAGTATTAAGGAATTTACTTTGTGTTCCAATTGATAAAATAATGAAACTTCAGCCTCAGAGCAGATACTGGCATGATGATGATTTGGCCGGCCCCGACCTGATCCGCTCTCTTATCGCTGTGTGTTGGGAGGGGCCCTGACAGACCTACCTCTCCCTAGTGCTAAAGACTTCCTTCCTCTTTCTCCTGGGGAAGAATTTGTGCCCCCCTGCCAACTCCCCCTAGCTGGAGCACTGCTGAAGCAGACAGTCAGACTCAGACCGACACACACACACAATTGATTGTGATATCTCTTTTTCCACACCTTGTCCTCTGTCTCACTATGCCCATCTCCTTCGATCGGCCTCTCTCTCTCTCCCCTCGGCCTCTCTCTCTCTCTCTCTCTCTCTCTCTCTCTCTTTCCCCCCATCCCCTCGGCCTCTCTCTCTCTCTCTCTCGGCCTCACTCTCTCTCTCTCTCTCTCTCTCTCTCTCTCTCTCTCTCTCTCTCCCCCATCCCCTCGGCCTCTCTCTCTCTCTCTCTCTCTCTCTCCCCCCATCCCCTCGGCCTCTCTCCCCCCATCCCCTCGGCCTCACTCTCTCTCTCCCCCCATCCCCTCCTCCCCCTCTCTTGGTTGACATGAGGATGCTTCAGTGTGGACAGTGTGCTAATCCCTGGGAACACACAATGAGGACTAATCTGACTCATTAACTCTGACTGCAGGGCCTCCAGCCAAGGCCCTCTACTAATCCTGCTGCACCACAACCACCCACCCATCATGATCATACTGTACACATGCAACACAGACTGACAGAATGTTATGCACTCTCAGTGAGATATGAAAATGGACTAAAAACAATGGGTTTATTCGTTCAAAACAAAGTTTCTAGTTGAGTAATGACATGTATGTAGCAGACGTTGTTTTGGTAGAGGATTTATTCCTCAATGTTATGTCTGGTGGTAAGAAATTATTTAGGAGGGGGTTGGATGTAGGCTATAACTTGTGCATTTAGCATTCCATTGCTGTTGAATGCTCTAACACAGAACATGTTTGATCTATTTACAGTGTGCCACTTGGCAAGTCCTGTTCTTCATACCTGTTAGCTGCAACATACCTGTGAGGTCAAAGGAGCGTTGGGTGGATATGACCTTATGGGTGAAGTCCCCCTGTTGTCACTCCCAGGATATCCGTCTCTATTGTGTCCTGTAAGCGTAGGAAGTTTACCCCCTAAAAAAGCAGGGCATGAGGACGGCATTATTGGGAGCAAGGTTCCTCCGAAGCAGCTAAAGGATAAGAGACCATTGGATATGATCATCTACATACTAACCGTAGGCTGTTCTTAACTCCTCTGTTATAAAACGCCCAACTTGACAATCAACCTTTGTCACAGACATGCACTAATGTAATGTATGCTGTGGGAGGGTTGACTTTGATTTAATGGAAACAATCACATTACCTGTAGGTCACAACACGTCACTGTTGACATGTTGAAGTTCTATTATGTACAGGAAGTGTTATTTGTTTTATTTAGATATAAACGTATTCTCATTATATTCAAATATATGCAAATGAGTCCAACCAACAATAATACTGTATATTATGTAAACATTCTAGCAGATGCTCTTATCCAGAACGACTTACAGTAAGTAGTTAGTGCGTACATTTGTTTGTACTGGTCCCCCGTGGGAATCAAACCCACAACCCTGGCTTTGCAAGCGCCATGCTCTACCAACTGAGCCACATGGGACCCATTGCAAACATTTATTTAATAATTGTATCATTACTGGCATACTGTGAGCTGGCACACTGACTAGAATACAGCTCATTGCTTAGCCAGGACACAACAGATAGTGGGCCGTCTGTCTGACTCAGCCTGCCATTATCACAGCTGTTGTTGCAGACTGAGCCTCTAGTCTGCTACTCTATAATGATTCAAGTCTTACTACCTCTATTCCTCAGTCAGCTACTCTACAGTCTGACACTCTTATTACGGCCCAGAACACCTGCAGTCAGCAGAGTTTGGTTCAGACTATGCGTGTTGTGTGCTGCCTTTTGTGAGGTGTGCCACTACCTACCCAGCATGTGCCTTAGTAGCCAGGCTGGCAGGCAGGCAGGCAGTCTTTACACCTCATTTACATGATGATTACCAGACCACTGTTAGCAGATTAGAGAATTACTGGATGTGATTGTTGCAACATAGGAGGGAAACTAGATGGAAGGTTTGACCTTCTTCCACTATTCCCAGCACATGCTTTGGTTGTACAGTACAGAGGTTAAGGTAGCTAAATTTGGTTGTCACATGATTTTTGGCTGTGACAGGCTAATTTCCCCCTCGTCAATCTCTTGAGATGTGAACAAAAGAGACCTTAGTACAGACCTTAGGACTAACCTCTAACCAGATGGCCTGGCTAATTGCCTGGATCCATCCGAGAAGTCTGTATATAAGGAGTTGCTGAGTGTTATGATCCTGATCATACTAGATGTAATGAAGGAATGCCAGGCACTGGCCGTAATATCTCTGACTCTCTGGATTTCCCTGAATGTCATCTCTGTTCTCTCACACTCAATGTCATCACATGCTGATGGACAAGTCTATCTGAGGGAGCTGTGACTCATTAGTTTACCTCATGACAGACTTGTCATGTGGTCTTTTTAACTGTCAGAAATGGTTCAACTTCTGAGTCTGTCAATAATATTGAGTTAGATTTTCTCAAAAGGCCGTTGGCAGTACACTGAACAAAAATATAAACGCATGTAAAGTGCTGGTCCCATGTTTCATGAGCTGAAATAAAATACATTTTCCATGTGCACAAAAAGCGTATTTCTCTCAAATGTTGTGCACAAATTTGTTTACATCCTTGTTAGTGAGTATTTTATGCTTTGTTTAGATAATCCATCCACCTGACAGGTGTGGCATATCAAGAAGCTGATTAAACAGCATGATCATTTCACAGGTGCACCTTGGCTAGGGACAATAAAAGGCCACTCTAAAATGTGCAGTTTTGCAACACAATGCCACAGATGTGTCAAGTTTTGAGGGAGCATGCAATAGGCATGCTGACTGCAGGAATGTCCACCAGAGATGTTTCCAGAGAATTGAATGTTCATTTCTCTACCATAAGCTGCCTCCAACATAGTTTTAGAGAATTTGGCAGTACGTCCAACCGGCCTCACAACCGCAGACCACGTGTAACCACGCCAGCCCAGGAGGACCTCCACATTCGGCTTCTTCACCTGCAGGATCGTCGGGGGGTATTTTGTCTGTAATAAAGCCCTTTTGTGCGGAACAACTCATTCTGATTTGCTGGGCCTGGCTCCCTAGTGAGTGGGCCTGGCTCCCAAGTGGGTGGGCCTATGCGGAATCCATAGATTAGGGCCTAATGAATTTATTTCAATTGACTGATTTCCTTAAATGAACTGTAACTCAGCAAAATCTCTGAAATTGTTGCGTTTTATAGTTCAGTATAGATAAAAGAGTTAAAATTCCCCCGAAGCAGACCCATAGTCTGAGGATGTGCTTTCTTTTCAATGCTTTCAAACAAAAGATTAGTTTGCATGTGGCAGGTTTTCTTTTCCAATAGGCTTTAGATTCAAATTCAGATAAATGTTTTACCAAAAAGATTAAATCAAAGTTTATTTGTCACGTACACAAATTTGCCGATGCTATCGCACGTGCAGCAAAATGCTTGTTTTTAGCTCCAAGATGTTTGGATGTCAAAGTGTGTAGCATTGCAATATGCAGAATAGCAGCTGTTACAGATTTCATCCAGCTAGTATTACCCTGAGCCTCTGTGAGCACCGGCAGTCTCTTTTGAAGAGCTGAGGAGACTCCCACTCAGTGAGACTGTCTTGGGGGCGTATAGGCCTATTTGAATCCTATAGACTAAGAACCATATATTTTTACATTTTTAGTCATTTAGCAGACGCTCTTATCCAGAGCGACTTACATTATCTTTTTATTTTTTTATTTTTCATACTGGCCCCCCGTGGGAATCGAACCCACAACCCTGGCGTTGCAAACGCCATGCTCTACCAACTGAGCTACATCCCTGCCGGCCATTCCCTCCCCTACCCTGGATGACGCTGGGCCAATTGTGGGCCGCCCCATGGGTCTCCCGGTCGCGGCCGGCTACGACAGAGCCTGGATTCGAACCAGGATCTCTAGTGGCACAGCTAGCACTGCGACGCAGTGCCTTAGACCACTCGGGAGTCCAAGTGCGTTTTGAAAAAAATAATGATAGACATGATTAATCATTATAAAAAGTATGGCAAGGAAGTATGAAATCAAAAACTTGCAAGCATAATTGATAGAAGTGTGACTACACAATCTTTCAATAATGAGACTCTTGATGTGGTATACACATTCCAAAAAAGATACATATTTGACCATATCATAATTGTTGTGGTTCTTCGTTGCAAGGGTTCATTTGTTTCTCCCGTTTTGAAGTGGATGGGTGTTATCGTGAGATGGTGCTTAGAGTTCTCCATCCCATCAGTGGAGAAAGAGCTCTTCTCATTATTGTCCAGTTAATTGTTCCATTTCCAGGAAACCACTGGAAGCCCTTGTGAAACCACTCATCAGAATCCACCATAATGCAGCTGGGCGATTAAAACATTCCAACACGAACACACACACACACACACACACACACACACTCACCCACTCCCTAAATGGTGGGATGGATAAAAGTCCACAGTGTGCTTGTTTGCAATTAGCTACAAATACTTCTAGATATGCTCTAGAGATGACAACTCTATGCATGTGTGTACAAGTTGTCTGAGTCAATGTGTGTGTATACACTGTATGCGTGTTTCTGCCTAGCGTGTGATTGTGCGTGTGGGTGGGTGTGTGTCTCTGTGTGTGGGTGTTATTCTCTTTTTCAATCTTTTTATTTTTTTGCCGCCTTTATGCTTGTGGCTCAAGGACGTTGTGTTATGCCTGTGACAGCGCCCCAACTGGATAAGTGCCATTGATGATGCCTAGCCTTTCACAGCTCACCTAGCTACAATATTTTAGCTGAAAGCAGGGTGTCCTTTTTATCAAAGACAATGCCATTTGGGGACTAGTCAGAGGCGGTATTTTGAGTTCTAACAAATAAGTACGAATAAGTGGGGTGACTTCATCGCCATTACTGTCCAATTGGAACAGAGGGTTAGAGGGTGCGGTCCTTGGTTTGGTGAGTGTTTATCTGAATACTTTGCTAATATGGAAGTGCAATGCGTTGCTAATGTAAAAGATGCAAGCTCTCATTGTTACGAAGTGAGTCTAACGATGCAATATTATGTCTTACAGGTTGTGTAGTGGACCTGGACTGTAATGTATTATTGTTGTTATTGTACGGATGTACTGTATGCTCTCTCTCGAATGTGTGTTGCTTGTGTGCCACAGCGAGGTTTGCAGTAGCTGGAGGGACGGTTGCAGACTGGAAATGTGTTCAACAGACCCTCATTGTGCTCGGTTAGTTAATGACTGATTTTTCATGATTGGGTCTCTGTTTGAAGAGAGGTTGTTGAGGACCTGTCTGGCTGAATAGTGAGGAACACACTGACCCTAAGCTGGAGGAGGCAGGAAGGGATGCAGGGATCGGATGGACTTTGGCTGGTCTATTGATTTGAGAAGACCACACCACAGTGAGCGAATGGATGCTTTTGTGTTTTGCCTTGCGAGCAACTGGATCTTCTAGGTGTGGGGCAGCGGCCACATACCATCCTTTTGTCATGCTGTCAGTCACACAAGGACCAGGGCTGTCATCAATTGTATGTGATGCACTGGCCTCTACCTGACAGTGGAGAGACTAGAAGAGTCTTGGTTTCAGGTGAGGTCGGAGGTGGATTGGAACGTCTACATGAAATACCTAGTTGGCTTGATGAGTAATGTATGTTCAGTCTTCCAGCTCAGGGTTTCCCAAACTCTGTCCTGGGGCCCACCCTGGGTGCACGTTTTGTTTTTTTCCCTAGCACTACACAGCTGACTCAAATAATCAAAGCCTGATGATGAGTTGGTTATTTGAATCAGCTGTGTAGTGCTAGGGCAAAATCCAAAACGTGCACCCAGGGTGGGCCCCAGGACAGAGTTAGGGAAACCCTGTTACAGCTGACAAAGCACAACCTTTAAACTGATGTTATGAACTTTCATAGCAACAATGATTAGCTATAGAAATGGCCTTGCTATTTTGATGAAAGAATCTCCTGGCCTATGGTCGATCCCCTTTTCAATGTATGAGTGCTGTAGGTTCCTTGACCTTCTGGAGTCCCAAGCTTATTGTAACTTACTTAAGCTAGACCCATGTTCTGTCCTCTAGTCTAGCTGACAAAGTACAACCTTTAAACTGAAGTTAGAGACCAACCGAGTAAAAAGGATGAGCAATAAAAATGGCCTTGATATTTTTCTCAATGTATGAGAACAATGTAAGGTTCTTTGACCTTTTGGAGTCCCAAGCGTATTGTAACCTTCTGGTGTTCTAAGCCTAGTGTAACATAGTTAACCTTGGTGGGCTGAACTGAAAATGACATGGTCCTTGTTGCTCTGGTAATGACATCAATCATTGCTTTCACTGACATAATTTGTCAAAGACTGAGGCTGACTGACTGTTGAAGCTTCCCTTTATGAAGATGTCCTTGCCCTGTTGTCAGGGAAATGAAACACGGTTGTCAAGGAAATGAGACTGTGTGTGGTTGACTACGGTGTAAAGTTCGCCTTGGCAAGACTTTATTTTGATGCAAAAGTAGACCCACATGCTTGGATGCAGTGTGCAAAAGCCATCAGAATTCATTTGGAGATCCATTTTTCCCATTGTTATCTGATTATGCATGTGAATTAGTGGCTTTTGACATTTCCACTCTGTAATACAATTAACCATCTCTCTGTTGTTTTTTTGCTTCTGAATGCAAGAATAAGTGGGGTTAATCAGTTCCCTAAATGTGCTTTGTGTGTGACTGTGAGAAAAAGAGAGAGCGAATGAGAGACAGAGAAAGGGGGGAAAAAGAGAGGCTTTGTTGCAAATTAAGTTTGCTCAACCTTGGTTGCCTTGATGCTGTTGTCTGGGTTTCTATGTTTTTATATTAGAGGCATTTAAATGCTGTCAGAACCACTGCCAGGTAATCCACAGGTGGTTGAGAAAGGGAGAGAGCGAGGGGGAGAGATTTATGTTATTACAACTCATACAGTATGTACATACCTCAATCTTTCCATGACATCACTACTACTGTAGGCATGGTTTTCATTCCAAACAAGCCCTACTTATGAGAGGTGATACAATTAGGAAGAGGACTATAACAACTGTATTGAGGGTAATGTATGCTACTGCTCTGGTGTGTAAATGAATGCCATGAGAAGGATAACACCCGTTTCTAAAAAGGAGAAACTGCTAAATGGCACAGAACCCTCCAAATTAAAATCTGAATTTTGAAGCCAGTTCCACTGCTTTTTTCATTCTTCCCCTCTAATCAGGCACCGGGACACCAGGTGGGTGCAATTAATTATCAAGTAGAAGAGAGAACCAGCAGGCTCCGTACCTCGTAGGGTAAGATTTGAATACTCCAGGCATAGAATAATGGCTTTTTGTGTGCCATTTTCAAGTCAGCATCCTGTTTTTAATTAGACAGATCTGTGAAGCGAAAGAGTAAGTGAGCATGTGTGTGTTTTCGTAGTTATCTAACACCAGCCGGTAAGTGAACCAGTGAAGGTTCTGGACAATGGAGCTGTGGAATCCTGTGAAAGGAGGAAATTCCTGTGGCGTTCAGGCTGACCAAACCTCCATCCTCTGAGACTTAGCTGCTTTTAAAGTGAGCTCGGTTGCTCATTGATATACTATTGCCTATTTCCTGGAAATATGTTTCATTGGGACACTCCATTGTGTCCTCCTCCCAGAGTGCAAAGAACCTTGGCGTGACCCTGGACAATACCCTGTCGTTCTCCGCTTACATCAAAGTGGTGACCTGATCCTGCAGGTTCATGCTCTATAACATTAGCATAGTACGACCCTACCTTACACAGAAAGCAGCACAGGTCCTAATCCAGGCACTTGTCATCTCCCGTCTGGATTACTGCAACTCGCTGTTGGCTGGGCTCCCTGCCTGTGCCATTAAACCCCTTCAACTTATCCAGAACGCTGCAGCCCGTCTGGTGTTCAACCTTCCCAAGTTCTCTCATGTCACCCTGCTCCTCCGCACACTCCACTGGCTTCCAGTTGAGGCTCGCATCTACTACAAGACCATGGTGCTTGCCTACGGAGCTGTGAGGGGAACGGCACCTCCTTACCTTCAGGCTCTGATCAGACCCTACACCCAAACGAGGGCACTACGTTCATCCACCTCTGGCCTGCTAGCTCCCCTACCTCTATGGAAGCACAGTTCCCGCTCAGCCCAGTCAAAACTATTCGCTGCTCTGGCACCCCAATGGTGGAACAAGTTCCCCCACGACGCCAGGACAGCGGAGTCACTGACCACCTTCCGGAGACACTTGAAACCCTACCTCTTTAAGGAATACCTGGAATAGTATAAAGTCCATAATCCTTCTTCCCCCACCCCCCATAAAAATAAATCATAAGTTGAATGCACCAATTTGTAAGTCGCTCTGGATAAGAGCGTCTGCTAAATGATGTAAATGTATCTTATCCTCTAGTGCAGGACTGCCCAACCCTGTTCCTGGAGAGCTACCGTCCTGTAGGTTTTTGCTCCAACCCTAATCTAGCACACCTGATTCTAATAATTAGCAGGTTAATAAGATGAATCAGGTTAGTAACACCTGGGGTTGGAGCAAAAACCTACAGGAGGGTAGCTCTCCAGGAACAGGGATGGGCAGTCCTGCTCTAGTGATTTAACAGCACCCAGTCAAGGTCATACCACTGAAATTAGTCATTACCGTGTTGATATGGGATACTACTAGAAGTAACACTTGGAGTGTACACTTCACACTTGTATGATTTTGGCTGAGAAACACTGAGGAAGGACATCTGGCAATGACTGGTGTTGAGGCGGAGGAGTAGGCTGGTGCCACCTCCATTCTCCAGCCCCACCACGGTCCTCAGTACACCAGACACACCCAGCTATAGGGAGTAGCCTCTCCTTTAGCTCAACTCTCTACCGCATTAGGAAACTCTCCACCAGGAAGGGTGCTGGTCGCTTCAGACATTCCTGACTGTGTGGTTTCTAGACTGAGTCCTTTTCGGTCACATTCCTTGGTACATGGTAGTGAATACAGGAGGAGCTTTTAAATAAAAAAAACTGTAACCCTAGCTCTGCACATATGGGCTGCCCGCTGGCCCAGACAAGGGGTGCATTGAGATCTGTGCGAGACTCCGTGGCGACAGGAGACATAAAGTAGTGTAAGGCTCAAGACCTGCGAGGAAATCTGGATATATTTGTGTAGATACGAAACTCCATCCTAGCATCCGGATGTTCAGTGATAATTCACTGGCAGGCACAACGAAGGACACAGATGCAGACAAAAGAGGCTGTGCCCTAATCAACAATGATGACAGGACTCGTGCACATTGGGGATGGGGAGGAAAGGGGGATGCATTAGGCATTAGTCTTCTCCCGGCTCCATCCACATCCACTCCAGTGGTCCTCAGAGGAGGCATTCAGGGTAATGAGAGCTCCCTGTGGTCCCTGTGGTCACTGAGCTGCTCCTGCGTCACTCCTGCTGTCTGGTTGGTTGTTCTCCACAGCACAGCTGTAATTGAGAGCTTAACAGTGTGCGCTCTCTGCTACACTTAAGGCACATACAAAGTTGCCCTCTCCAACGTCGTCTTTTGGAGCTATTGTCATCAGCAGGAGATCACAATTACAGTAGGCTGATTCTGGTCCACCATTTCACAATTTCTCTATGTAATCCACTCATCCCCACAGTAGCTATGAGAGCCTAGGCTAAAGCCTCATCGGGGTGAGACTGGGAGACTGGGAGCCCTTGAGTGTTGACATGGATCCTCTTTGGGCGCTGTCATCTGTCCACCCCTGCTCCCTTAGCCCTGCTCTCTAGCCCAGCCCTCTGGCCCTGTCTGGAGGGTGTGTGTTGGAATAGACTCTCTGGTCTGGTCCTCAATGGCTGAGACTAGAGAACTGGAGTTGGGCCAAACAGCTGCTGCTAGCTTTGAGTGTTCTGGCTCTCTGGCAGACATGGTGACCGACGATCACACCCTGCTGTCAAATCCCCTCCACACACGACACACCCACGTCACATAGTTTTTAAAGACTCCCATGCTGCATACACACATAAGCTGCCATTTACACACTCCTTTCAAACACACGCATATACACACACAAATCAATGCACTGACATGTTTGGCATCAACTGGAAGTAACTATTCTAAGCACTGAAATAAAGATAAAAACATATTCTTTAAAATATATATTTTTAGGGGTACCAATATTATTGACCCCACTACAACAAAGAAATGCTTAAAAATGTAATGTTGGCCTTGAGAATTACTGTAGAATTCCATTAATTCCTATGGAGGACTACTCCTTCTGGGGAGTGCCAATGTGGTGGCCGGAGGCCTCAAAGTCTCTCATTGGCCATTTACGTAGCATCCACAGTCCAGGATTTCTATACATCATTGGTTCAAATACTATTTAGGGTATTTCAATTACTTTCAAATACATTTCAAAGTAAGTATTGGAATATGTTTTTTCCTTTGAAAATATAAGTAGTTGAATATTGGCATGTATTTGAAAATACTAAAATACACAGACAAGTGTATTTTCAAATACAAATATTTAAATGCACTATGCAGAAATTGCTCCGCCATTTCCTGGTTGCTAAAATTCTAATAGCCTAATTTCAGTTTGAGACAAAACAAGCAGTCATTGTGTAGTGTATCATTGTACCATCTAATCCGCTGTGAAATATATTTTCCATAACCAAAAATATTGTATTTTCAGCTGTTTGAAGCTGTTGTTCAAAACCGAAAGTAAAAGACGCAAAAACTAAACTTAAGAACGGGGAGTATAGAAATAGCGCACATAGAACAGATCTACCGCTTCTTAGACTTACTTTCAATGAGAATGAAAGATCTGTAACTCTCATTCCTATGGGAATTTGGCCGGGTCGCCCAAAAAGTTACATATTGTAGCTTTAAACCCTGGACTGTTTGGTCCTAGGGTAATATGAAATAATGTATTTGGAGTATTTGAAAATAGTTTCAAATAGTAGGCTATTTATAGGCCTACTTCAAACAGAAGTGTTTGAATCGCTCAAAAATACTCAAATACACAGAAAATAAATATTTCAAATGCACATTTATTTGAACCCAGGTCTGCCTGGTGATAAAATGTTTTTTTTTCCTAGCGCTTTTCAAGCACCGAAAGACGTTTGTACGATAAGCCCACCTCTTCTCACGACAAGGCACCATTTAACTGATGTGAACTGTCTGTATATGTAAAGCCCCAGAACGAGGACAGATGTGGCCACCAGACCCACCCACAGGCAGCGTCTGCCTGACCCAGAGCCCAAAGACCCTCAGCTGCTGCTGCGCTAGAGGAATTACTGGAGGATTAAATTTTTTGATTTGTGGTGAAGCTGTAATCCACTAGCCTGGCTAAACCAGACTAAAAACTACAGCGGCTGAGTGTAGTGGCGTCATAGACTTAGGAATTGGAATACTATAGTAATTTAATAGGATCTCAATGAGCGGCGTTCTGTCTGTTTTAACCAGGCTAGTAGGTCTAATCCACATGCCGTCTCTATTAGAGACTAAACCTCAGGACCGTCTATGGAGAGGCTGTGGGGTGGCGGGGCAATGAGAATATGAGCTGTGTGTGTGGAACCTTTTCAAATGATGGGCCTTGTGCACTAGTACCTGGAATTAAATAGTATGGTGGGATGGATGAAGTCAGTCTGTGCACGGACTCACAGGGGGAATTTTTATCCTCTGATCTAAAAGCTTTAGTCTATTGTTACAGTAATGAACTGCTGCATCTGAACATTAGATTGGTCAGTCTTTACTGATTTGATATTTGTGAGGCTCAATGGATGCTTTGTGGTAACGGTTTGTGGGTGTGTTACCAAGTGTTGCAATAGTAATCAAGGGCTCTTCAATTATTGCGTAACAAACCCTTTGTTAATGTGATAAAGAAATCACATCTGTGAAAGACTGGCTGGCCTTAATTTGATATTGATTACAAACGATCTCACCACCCTGTTCTACAAACACTATATCTAGGAGAGAGGTTATTTAAAGAAATATAAATGGCCGCGGAAAGATGTGCATTTTTCTCCCCGCGCTGCTGACGGCTATTTTGGTTCACTCATACAGGAGTAATAAATACTTTGAGATTATTTATTTTTTCAATACATTTTTTATTTAATCCTGGTTAATCTGGGTGCTGCCTCAGCACCCCTACTTCCTGCGGCTATGGCATTTTTATTTCCAGCTGTGGGTTTTAGTAGAGCTGGGCAATATGGACAAAAATCCATATCCCGATACATTTACTGAATTATCACGATAACGGTAAATTAAACGATACGTTTATATTAATGTGCACCACAGTTAGTTTTTTATATTACTTTTTTATATGAGTAGTTATTGAAACTACTACTACTTTTAATGTATCTATCAATTGTCCCATTAACAATCACCCATATTAGGAAACTTATTTCATTTAAAACCTAATTGTTTCTCTAGAAGGGCCCTATATGTTATTTATCATAATCAACAAAATCAGCCAAATGCCCACGATAAGTGGTCGGTATCGATAATGTTCGGTTTATTGTACCAGCTCTAGGTTTTAGGTCAGCCTAAACTTAGTGTTAGTATGGTTTCAGTTTCCATGCACAGTAGGTTATGTTTAATGGTCCCAGAAGAGCATTTTTGTTCAATGCAACACTAAACATCATAGTTGGTCATAAACACAAAAAACATTCCAGTATTCTAGGACCGGAGTATAGTCATATATTATGAGCCTGGCTTCATGTTCAGGAGAGAGCAGATATAGGCCTAGACGTTACCCACACAATCAAAGTGCTGCTGCTATAGTATGCAGTGGACTCCTATATGCTTATGGAAAGTCCCGCTTGCCCAGTTTGCAGCTGTGTAAAAATAGTCTATACAGTAGAAAGCACATACTGTATGCATAATATTGATGTCAGGTATATTCGTTCATGTACTCTTAGTTCAGTTGTGTCTGGGTCACTGGCATACTGAAGTGTATGTGTGAAAAAAGAAACGTATAATAAAATGATTTTTGGTGAGGGAAGTAGTACTCTTATATTATTATTTTATACCTAGAAAAAAAGCTCGGGAAGTTGTGACTGGTTCACTAACTGACTGACTCATATGAGTCATTGGAACATTTACAACAACCAGGTTATGACTGATCAGTGTTCAAAACATGGACCAGATGGCTATGTCAACTCCCTTAACTGTATGGCACTATGGAAAATGACCCTCATTAAGCCTAGCTGGTGCTGAAGCTGGTGTCTCCCTCCCTCCCTACAATACCTCAGTAGCAGAGGTCAACACTGTCTAGATGTCAAATCTACTTAAGTGATAATGCCAGAGAAGCCGGTGTTGTTGCAAACCGTGCCAATATATCCTCTAAAAACCGGCTTCGAGGCCATTATCACTTTTATACAAGGGTTACCAACATAATCAAATAATGATTGACTTATTTTCATTAACGTTATTTTGATGAATTTATTAATACTATTTATTTATTCATACAATGTTTGTCGGTTCAGTTGCCAGAGACGCAAGCCAGTCGTTAAGTCTTTTTGTTCTAAATGTTCCGTTGCCATGATGGCTGGCAACGTTCTTGTCGCTTGCTAGCTAGTCAACTTTGGCTAACACAGTCACGTCAAACAGTGCAGCCAGAATAAAGTAGCTGCATTTGCGTTTGTTTAAGTTGTTTTCTAGTGATTTTTTTGGGGGGGGTACATCCATAACAATGAGCTAATGATGTGCGATTTCGCCTGGCATAGAACTTTTGCTCTGTTGCCAGGCCACTGTTCAGAAGAGATAGCCAACAACACAGCTAACACAATCACTTCAAACTGAAGCTGGAATGACACCAAACTAGCTGCATTTCGTGTTTTTCTATTGACGTTTCTTTGTATATATCCATAAAAACTATGCTGATTCATGATTTCGACTGGCTGAGAAAAGCTGCCTGTCTGTCTCGTCCCGACTCCTGACACGTTCATTACCATAGGACAGCTGGAGATTGTTTCGATATTGAAATTCAATGTTGCAAATGTCGGAGAGACAGACCGCAAGGTTATTACAAATCTCCGCTGTTGAAACTCAAATGCTAGTCTAAAAGAAATGGGAGATAATGTCTTGATGCTTTTTTACAATGTATATCTAGAATATAAATTGCATGGCTGCGCTGATGAGACAGTGGATTGCACAGTCAGATGGAACAGAGTAAATAGGCGTTTCAACATCATAGATTTAGCCAGTGGTATCTTGTGGAATAGACACCGGCTGAAATGCGGTTTTAACCAATCAGCATCCAGAATTAGACCCACCCGTTGTATAATCTACGGTATTGTACTGCAATGCACTCTGCTCTACTCAGTTGGGATTATTTAAGGGTTTTGAGTGTGTAGTTCATAACAATATTTATATTTCTATGATGTACTCACTGAGATTTCTCTGAGGCGGTGTCAGTAGTTCATTGGCTTGCGTACTGAGTGATCATTATGGCTCCATGATCTGTGCCGTGGTGGTGGAGGCAGGGCCAGGGAGGGCCATGAGAGAGGCCCAGAGCCAGACCCTAGAAGGCTGCTGTGATGGGAGGGCCTGGGTTGGGAGGTCCTGGGCTGGGGCACTTTGCCAGCTCGCCACGGCCTGGCCTGGCTCGGCTAACAGAGGGGTTATGAAACCAGAAATAGGGATGTGGTTGGCTGCACTGACTGGAAACAATGCTCTCTTCTTTCCTTTTCATATTCTTTCCTCCTCCAGTGTTTTTCTTTTTGTCTCCATTTTAGAAAAATGCTTTACTCGCATGCACAGTGAGCTATAGATTATTCAGTATGGGAAGGAGGCACACTGTTATGATGTTGTATGTGCAGGCAGTGGTTCTCATCATGACCATAACCAGCTACTTCTTGAGAGAACAGGAAATGACCCAGTCTGATTGATTGAATCTAGATATTGGCTTTTCTGTGTCTGTTTTTTAAATTATTTATGTTCTATTAATATCACTGTCCAGGACCATTCATTGTGTTTGTGTCATGTAACAAAATGGATGGCTCCACTTGTGCCAATGTGACACAGCGTTTGTGGAAGTGAATGTGAAACACTTGTGTGTGACAAGGGCCCAGCTTCCGACCCACGCTTTCGATCTCGCCTGCACTTCCTGTGTTTATCATAAACAAGCTATGATAAAGTAAAGAGCTGAAAACAGCCTGAGATAACATCCTGTTAATGTCATTATCTTTCAGCAGCTCTCCCTGCTGCACCAAGTTAATTCAATACCACTGGATGATGCTACTGGGGGTGAGGGCGGAGAGAGGAGGGGGGGAGAGAGGGGAGATGGGGAGCCTGATCTAATTTGACAACAGTGCATTACTGTACATATTTCAGTCAGCTGTGAGACAGTGCAGACAGGGTCCTGTTGGGTGGTGAGTTGGTTGACTCTGGTAGTCTGGTTAAACGAGACTGAACACAGTGCCCTGAGTGAAATGCACTTATTTGCTTGATATACAGTGCCTTCAGAAAATATTCACACCCCTTGACTTATTCCACATTTTGTTGTGTTACAGCCTGAATTTAAAATGGATTAAATTGAGATTTTGTGTCATTGGCCTACACACAATACCCCATAATGTTAAAGTGGAATTATCTTTTTAGAAATTTGTACAATTTAATAAAATATGTAAAGCTGAAATGTCTTGAGTCAATAAGTATTCAACACTTTTGTTATGGAAAGCCTAAATACATTGAGGAGTAAATATTTGCTTAACAATTTGCATAAGTTGCATGGACTCACTAGTAATAATAGTGTTTAACATGATTTTGTAATGACTACCTCATCTCTACCCCACACATACAATTACATGTAAGGTCCCTCAAAACAGATTCAATTACAAAGACCAGGGAGGTTTTCCAATGCCTCACAAAGAAGGGCACCTATTGGTAGATGGGTAAAAAAAAGCAGACGTTGAATATCACTTTGAGCATGGTGAAGTTATTAATTACACTTTGGATGGTGTATCAATACACCCAGTCGCTACAAAGATACAGGCGTCCTTCCTAACTCAGTTGCAGGAGAGGAAGGAAACCACTCAGGGATTTCACCATGAGGCCAATGATGACTTGAATACAGTTACAGAGTTTAATGGCTGTGATAGGAGGAAAGTGTGGATGGATCAACAACATTGTAGTTACTCCTCCACTCCTCCTCCTTACACCTAATTGACAGAGTGAAAAGAAGGAAGCCTGTACAGAATACAATTTTCCAAAACGTGCATCCTGTTTGCAACAAGGCGCTAAAGTAATACTGCAAAAATAAATTGGCAAAGCAATTCACTTTTTGTCCTGAATACAAAGTGTTACGTTTGGGGCAAATCCAATAGAACACATTACTGAGTACCACTCTCCATATTTTCAAGCATAGTGGTGGCTGCATCATGTTATGGGTATGCTTGTAATCGTTAAGGACTGGGGATTTTTTTCAGGTAAAAAAGAAACGGAATGGAGCTAAGCACAGGCAAAATCCTAGAAAACCTGATTCAGTCTGCTTTCCAACAGATACTGGGAGATTAATTCACCTTTCAGCAGGACAATAACCTAAAACACAATGCCAAATATACACTGGAGTTGCAAACCAAGACGACATTGAATGTTCCTGAGTGGCATATTTAGTTTTGACTTAAATCGGCTTTAAAATCTATGGCAAGACTTGAAAATGGCTGTCTAGCAATGATCAACAACGAACTTGACAGAGTTTAGAGAATTTTATAAATATTGTACCATCCAGGTGTGGAAAGCTCTTAGAGACTTACCCCGAAAGACACAGCTGTAATCACTGCCAAATATGATTCTAACATGTATTGAGATAGATTTCTGTATTTCATTTTCAAGATTCTTCAAAGAGAATAAACAAAGAGAGAGTACATGACATGAAGCAAAAACAATCACACACAACATATTACAGAAGAGTCCAGGGCTAAATAGGGGTGGTGATGAGATGATGGTTTCCATTCCAGTGTTGCCGAGGTGGTGCACTCAGACCGGTGGCTCAGTAGACCGGTGAATCAGGGCAGGCGGAGAGGGAGGTTCTTTGTGGACAGCCAGACACGATCCCCAGGCTGGAATACAGGGGCCTCACTGCGGTGGCGGTCGGCTTGGTCCTTCTGCCGACTAATAGCTCTCTGGAGATGGACATGGGCGGCGTCCCAGACCTGTCCTGCCCTGTGGAACCACTCGTCGACAGCGGGCGCATCGGTCTGGCTGGGTGTCCAAGGGGCCAGGGCTGGCTGGTACCCCCAGGACACACAGGAAGGGAGTGAGCCCTGTGGAGGAGTGAACGAGGGAGTTCTGCGCATATTCTGCCCTGGGAAGAAACCTCGCCCACTCACCCTGCCGGTCCTGACAGTGGCAACCAAGAAACCTCCCCAGCTCCTGGTTCATGCGCTCCACCTGCCCATTCGACTGAGGCCTATACCCGGAAGTGAGGCTGGCCGTGGCGCCGATCTTCTCCAGGAAAGCCTTCCACACTCGGGAGGTGAATTGGGGGCCACGGTCCGAGACGATGTCCTCCGTAAGTCCATAATGCCGGAAGACCTGTTGGAACAGGACCTCAGCGACCTGGAGAGCAGAAGGAAGACCAGTTAATGGCAAAAAATGGCATGATTTGGAGAACCGATCTACGACCACCATGACTGTGGTGAATCCATCAGAACGTGGAAGGTCGGTGACAAAGTCAATGGACAGGTGTGACCAAGGTCGCGGAGGCACTGGGAGAGGAACTAGTTTGCCTGCTGGGGCGTTCCAAGGTGTCTTCGTTTGGGCACATACGGAACAGGAGTTGACATAGCGGGACACATCAGAAGCCACCAGTACTTTTGTGCTAGAGAATGCAGGGTGTGCGTAATACCGGAGTGCCCTGCCGTAAGGGTGGTCCCCGCCCAGATCAGCAAGTGTCCCGGACACTGGTGGGTACACACGCGCCCCGGAGAGCGTTGGCAGGCGCCGGGTACTCCTGAGCCGCCAGGCGGATGTCTTCGTCCACATCCCAAACGACAGGGGCAACGATGAGAGACGAGGGCAGGATAGGGCCTCCCAGATCCTTCCTTTCTCCGGTATGGTGCATCCTGGAGCGTGTGTCAGCTTTCACATTCTGGGATCCTGGGCGTTAGGACAGAATGAATTGAAATCGAGTAAGGAATTGGGCCCACCTGGCTTGACGAGAGTTCATCTGTTTCGCTGCCCGTATGTGCTCCAAATTCCTGTGGTCAGTAAGAATCCGGAATGGATGGACTGCGCACTCCAGCCAGTGTCTCCATTCCTCCAGAGCGAGGACCACCGCCAACAGCTCCCGGTCTCCAACTCCATAGTTCCTCTCTGCGGGGGTAAGCTTTTTAGAGAAAAAGGCACAGGGATACATTTTTCTCTGGCTTACTGTGCCGCTGGGAGAGGACCGCACCCATGCCCTCCGATGCGTCCACCTCCAGGATGAAAGGACGAGAGGGATCTGGATGTTTTAGGATGGGCGCTGTGGTGAACCTCTCCTTCATCCTCTTGAAGGCATCGTCAGCCTCAGGGTTCCAGGTCAGCTTCTGAGGCCCACCCTTAAGGAGAGAGGTGAGCGGGGCGGCTATGGAGCTGAAGGACCTGATGAAATGCCGGTAGAAATTGGCGAAGCCCAGGAAGTTCTGTAGGCCCTTGATGGTGGTGGGAACTGGCCATGACCTGACGGCGTCCGTCTTCACGCCTTCCATGAACACCCCCTGAGGACTGATCCTGTATCCTAGGAAGGAGATGGCCTGTTGGTAGAATTCGCATTTCTCCCCTTTCACCAACAGGCTGTGTTCCCGGAGGCGGAGTAGGACAGTTCGGACGTCCCTGACGTGCTCCTCGAACGTAGCCGAGTAGATCAGGATATCGTCGATGTACACCACCACCTGTCTACACAGCATGTCCCGGAACACGTCATTGACGAAGGACTGGAACACAGATGGTGCGTTGGCGAGGCCGTAGGGCATGACGCAGTATTCATAGTGGCCTGAGGTAGTGCTGAATGGCGTCTTCCACTCGTCTCCTTCCCGGATTCGGATCAGGTTGTAGGCACTCCTCAGGTCCAACTTGGTAAAGTACCGGGCCCCTCATAGCTGCTCGACGGCCGACGGAACCAGAGGGAGGGGGTACCGGTACTTGGTGGTGAATGTGTTCAGCCCCCTGTAGTCAATGCATGGTCTCAGTCCTCCGTCTTTTTTGGCCATGAAGAAGAAGCTGGTGGAGGCAGGAGAGGTAGAGCGTCTGATGAACCCCTGTGTCAGGGTCTCCGCCACATACTTCTCCATGGCCTCCGCCATGGAAAGGGGGTAAATGCGACTCTTAGGGGGGTGTTGTCCCTCCAGCAGGTCAATGGCGCAGTCCCAGGGCCTGTGAGGAGGGAGACACGTAGCCTTAGATGAAGAGAAGACATCGGAAAGATCTGCGTACTCACATGGAATGTTGGGCTGGAGGGCGGACTCCGGACTCTCCACTGACAAGGAACAACAAACCACCGGCAGGCAGGTCTTCTGACATGAGGTAGTCCAGGCTGTGATCCTCTTGGTGATCCAATTGATGGTGGGGCTGTGTAGTCTGAGCCAGGGCAATCCCAAGACGATCCGGTGAAGGGGTGACGTGACGATGTGGAATGACAGCTCCTCGTGGTGCTCCGGTAGTGTGGGAATGGTGACGTGCGTAATGGTGCCTGACCCAAGGGGTTGATTGTCCAATGAGGTGACATGTAGCGAAGATGGCAGTGGCACGGTGGGCAACCCCATTCAGAAACCAGCTCCCTATCTATAAGGTTCCCCGCTGATCCGGAATCTATCATTGCAGTAGAAATGGAAGATGAGGAATAACCAGTAACCGTTATGGGAACTAAAAACAATGGTTTTGTGATAGATGACGTCACACTCACGGAGTGGCGACGGGAGTCATACCCCCTACATAGGGAGCCGCCAGGAGATCTGTGTGCCGCGGTGGTGCTGCCCACCTCCATGGGTGAGGACTCGGAATCAGGGCGGCTTCCATAGCTTAGATGGGGTGAGCGTCGAAGCTCCGGGAGGTGTTGGGAACGCCGTCTCTCTCGCAACATGTCGTCAAGACGGATGGATGTGGTGATAAGGGTATCAAGGTCCATCTCATCGTCCCGACATGCGAGTTCTGTCTTGATGTCCTCCCGTAAGCCTCTCCTGAAGGCCGTGCGCAGAGCACGCTCATTCCAGCCGGAAGACGCTGCCACCGTGCGAAAGCTCAGAGCATACTCGGACGCGGGCCCCTCTCCCTGTTGTAGATGGAGGAGACGCTCACCCCCATCCTTTCCCTCCGTGGGATGATCAAACACCGCCCTGAACCGAGCGAGGAAGGTGGGGTAGGGTTGTGCCACTGCCTCCTCTCCTTCCCAGACTGCCGTGGCCCAATCCAGCGCCTTCCCCTTAAGAAGCGAAATCACCAGCGCTATCCTGGCTTGGTCAGATGGATATGCCCCAGGCTGACGCGCCAGATAAAGTGACACTTGTAGCAGGAAGCCTCTACATTTAGTAGTTTTACCGTCAATGCGCTCCGGTAGGGCGAGGGTTCCCGCAGAAATGGGTGATAGCCCGGGGACAGGTGGATTGGAGGCACTCGCCGCTCCCTGAGGTAGAACCAGAGCGCTGGGCAGAGTTTGGAGTATGTTGGCGACTTCAACTGGGAAGCGGTGGGTCACTGGGGGACGCCATACATTTTCGTTTGGTGTGTGATTCTGGTACTGAGGGCAGACGTCTAGACCAGAGCAGGACGACAGGGAGGAATTAACAGGGTCAAGTGCTTGCTCAAACAATGGGGTACGTCTATTAGAGCAGAATAAACAGAGCGACTCACAAAATTGATTCACCCTAAATAGGCAGTGGTGATGAGGTGCCGCTGGAGGTATTAAACATGGGTCCCGCTTCCAGTGGGAGAGGTAGGTGCTGGTCGAGGCACTGGGAAACAGTCCACTGCTGCATCCCCAAGCATTTTCGTTTGGTGTGTGAAACATTTCTGTGGCGAGACTAGGGTACGCAGGGTAGCTGCAGGAAGTTTCGCATTTTGACAGGCAAATTTCTTTTTAACAATGTTTAAGTTTAGTCATTAATCTTTAGGGTGTATTGTGTGTAGATTTCTGAGGATTTGTATTCATTTAATCCATTTTAGAAAAAGGCTGTAACGTAACAATGTGGAAAAAGTCAAGGGGTCTGAATAATCTCTGAAGGCACTGTATACCTCAAGTTTTGAAATATACTTTTTTAATGGTCTGAGAAGAACAACATTGGCAGGGCAATTCAAACAGCCAATATGCTGTGGTAATGTATTGGGCATATAGCCTACTACAAACCTCATTGCTACAGAACTTTTTAATAGGTTAATTTTGCATAGGCTTACGTCTTGTAAGTCATGTAAAAAAATTAGCGGTAGATCTCGGTCTTCATTTAGACTCAGAAAGTGATCTCGGCTCAGAAAAGGTTGGGGACCACTGATGTAGCAGAATTTGCTTGGGTGAAGTGACATAGTCGACCACAAACCCTAATTTGGTTCTGGGAAGCAACAGATGGGGTTTTTGTATAGCACGTTTTAGTTAGTAGTCTGTTACAGAAGCACAAACTAAATCCAACAGTCACGTTATGAACTCTGCGTCAGTCTACTGTCTATAAACAGGTAGCCTATTCACTGATACACACCTGGTCACACAGAAGATACACGCACAAAAGTCTCTTATCTCCCAACAGACCATCTGGTATGTGTGTAATAAGCGGGTCTATAGATTCAGTTGTTTTCAGGGAAACATACATCCCTTGTTTCCTGTGCCCTTTTCACTTTTGTCCTACAGAGAAAGGTAACTCTACTGCAGATTTCACATATACACTACCAGTCAAACGTTTAGACACACCTACTCATTCAAGGGTTTTTCTTTATTTTTACTATTTTTTACATTGTAGAATAATAGTGAAGACATCAAAACTATGAAAAACACATGTGGAATGATGTAGTAAATCAAAATATATTTTATATTTGAGATTCTTCAAATAGCTGTCACGCCCTGGCTCTGGGGACACTGTTATGTTGAGCCAGGGTGTGTAGATCAATGTGTTTTGTTTCTATGGGTGCTATTTCTATGTTGGCCAGAGTGGCTCCCAATCAGAGGCAACGAGTGTCAGGTGTTGCTGGTTGTCTCTGATTGGGAGCCATATTTAAACAGTCTGTTTTTCATTCGTGTTTGTGGGATTTTGTTTCCAGTCGGTGTGTGTTAGACCGTGAACTGTCACGATATTGTTTTGTTGTTTTGGTCATTTGACGCTAAATAAAGAGTATGTTTGCCTGCAACGCTGCGCCTTGGTCCTCATCTGTTCCTGACGATCGTGACAGAAAATCCCACCAGAACTGGACCAAGCAGCGAGTCGAGGAGCCATCGCCAGGAAATCCCCTAGCAGATCTCCGTGGCAGCCTCGACTGGGTCAAGCCGAGTGAAGAGCAGAGAGGGTGGACTTGGGAACAGTGGAGGAAGAGTCTCGACTGGGTCAAGCCTAATGAAGAGCAGAATGGCTGGAGTTGGAGGCAGAAGAGCGAGAGTTGGGCGAGAACTATAGAGGCCTGGCCCACGGGGGAGGGAGAGACCCCCAGAATTTTTTTTGGGGGGCTCACGCCGGGGACGACGGGGCAGCAGGAGGCCGCGATGGAGGCGGTCCAGCGGGTGTGCAAGGGAGGCCGCCAGGTTAAGGGGGCCACTGGTCACAGAGGAGAGGGAAAGTGTGGAGGCACGGCGAGAGGTACTGGTGTGTGTTACCAGTCCGGTCCGGCCCGTTCCTGATCCCTGCATAGGGCCAGTGATGTGTGTCCCCAGTACGGTCCGGCCTGTTCCTGTTCCTCGCATCGAGCCTGTGGTGCGCGTCGCCAGCCCGGTCCGGCCTGTTCCTGCTCCCGCACCGAGCCTATGGTGAGCGTCGCCAGCCCGGTCCGGCCCACTCCTGCTCCCCACACCAAGCCAGTGGTGTGCGTCGCCAGTCCGGCACGGCCCGTGCCCGTTCCCACGCAAGCCAGTGGTGTGCGTCGCCAGTCCGGCACGGCCCGTGCCTGTTCCCCACACCAAGCCAGTGGTGCGCCGTCGCCAGCCCGGCTTCGGCCCGCTTCCTGTTCCCCACACCAAGCCAGTGGTGTGCGTCGCACAGCCCGGTCCGGCCCGCTCCTGCTCCCCACACCAAGCCAGTGGTGTGCGTCGCCAGTACGGTCCGGCCTGTTCCTGCTCCCCGCACCAAGTCAGTGGTGCGCTTCGTCAGCCCGGCTCGGCCCGTTCCTGCTCCCCGCACCAAGTCAGTGGTGCGCTTCGTCAGCCCGGTTCGGCCCGCTCCTGCTCCCCGCACCAAGTCAGTGGTGCGTTTCGTCAGCCCGGTTCGGCCAGCTCCTGCTCCCCGCACCAAGTCAGGGGTGCGTTTCGTCAGCCCGGCTCGGGCCGTTCCTGCTCCCCACACCAAGCCAGTGGTGTGCGTCGTCAGTCCGGCACAGACCGTGCCTGTTCCACTGGTGCCTGGTTCAGCACGGGTCAGCTGCTTCACGCCGGAGCTAGAGCAATCCGCTCCACCAGTGTGCAGTCCAGCTCCGGCCAGCGGGGCCAGACCGGACCAGGGGTACTTTGGGGGGTTGGAGAGGGAGCGGGGATCAGGCCCGGAGCCGGATCCACCGCCTAGGCGGAGTGCCCACCCGGTCCCTCCCTGTGGTATTGGTTGACGCGGTCGGAGTCCGGCGCCTTTAGGGGGGTACTGTCACGCCCTGGCTCTGGGGACACTGTTATGTTGAGCCAGGGTGTGTAGATCAATGTGTTTTGTTTCTATGGGTGCTATTTCTATGTTGGCCAGAGTGGCTCCCAATCAGAGGCAACGAGTGTCAGGTGTTGCTGGTTGTCTCTGATTGGGAGCCATATTTAAACAGTCTGTTTTTCATTCGTGTTTGTGGGATTTCTGTCTGTGTGTGTTAGACCGTGAACTGTCACGATATCGTTTTGTTGTTTTGGTCATTTGACGCTAAATAAAGAGTATGTTTGCCTGCAACGCTGCGCCTTGGTCCTCATCTGTTCCTGACGATCGTGACAATAGCCACCCTTTGCCTTGATGACAGCTTTGCACACTCTTGGCATTCTCTCAACCAGCTTCATGAGGTGGTCACATGGAATGCATTTCAATTAACAGGTGAGCCTTCATAAAAGTTAATTTGTGGTATTTCTTTCCTTCTTAATCAGTTGTGTTGTGACAAGGTAGGGGGTATACAGAAGATAGCCCTATTTGGTAAAAGACCAAGTCCATATTATGGCAAGAACAGCTCAAATTAGCAAAGAGAAACGACAGTCCATCATTACTTTAAGACATGAAGGTCAGTCAATACGGAACATTTCAAGACCTTTGAAAGTTTCAAGTGCAGTTTCAAGTGCAGTCGCAAAAACCATGAAGTGCTATGATGAAACTGGCTCTCATGAGGACCGCCACAGTTCTGGGAAGACCCAGAGTTACCTCTGCTGCAGAGGATAAGTTCATTAGAGTTACCAGCCTCAGAAATTGCAGCCCAAATAAATGCTTCACAGAGTTCAATAACAGACACATCTCAACATCAACTGTTCAGAGCGGACTGTGTGAATCAGGCCTTCATGGTCGAATTGCTGCAAAGAAACCACTACTAAAGGACACCAATAAGAAGAAGAGACCTGCTTGGGCCAAGAAACACGAGCAATGGACATTAGACCGGTGGAAATGTGTCCTTTGGTCTGGAGTCCAAATTGGAGATTTTTGGTTCCAACCACCGTGTCTTTGTGAGACGCTGTGTGGGTGAATGGATGATCTCCGCATGTAGTTCCCACCGTAAAGCATGTAGGAGGAGGTGTTATGGTGTGGGGGTGCTTTGCTGGTGACACTGTCTGTGATTTATTTAGAATTCGAGGCACACTTAACCAGCATGGCTACCACAGCATTCTGCAGCGATACGCCATCCCATCTGGTTTGGACTTAGTGGGACTATCATTTGTTTTTCAACAGGACAATGACCCAACACACCTCTAGGCTGTGTAAGGGCTATTTGACCAAGAAGGAGAGTGATGGAGTGCTGCATCAGCTGACCTGGCCTCAACAATCACCAGACCTCAACCCAATTTGAGATGGTTTGGGATGAGTCAGACGGCAGAGTGAAGGAAAAGGAGCCAACAAGTGCTCAGCATATGTGGGAACTCCTTCAAGACTGTTGGAAAAGCATTCCAGGTGAAGCTGGTTGAGAGAATGCCAAGAGTGTGCAAAGCTGTCATCAAGGCAAAGGGTTGCTATTTGAAGAATCTCAAATATAAAATATATTCTGATTTAACACTTTTTTGGTTTCTACATGATTCCATAACTGTTATTTCATAGTTTTGATGTCTTCACTATTATTCTACAATCTAGAAAATAGTAAAAATAAAGAAAAACCCTTGAATGAGTAGGTGTGTCCAAACTTTTGACTGGTACTGTATAAGGGGCATTTATAGCACCATCATCCTCAACAGATGGATGAGGCTTTGCTGTGTAGTGTGAGGTTTCTATATAATAAGGTTCCAGCTCCGTTATCAGTTTGGGTTTTTAGGTTATGATGAAACAGACATTATGGAAGTTCTTGTTTGTGAACTCATGACAACTGTTGTCAACTCGTAACACACTGGTAAATGGTTTTGTCTAATTTTCAAAAAACAACATTCATATGATTTGCTCGGTGTAAAAGGTCAGCCCTCATGAGCATCAACAATGTAATATCAAGAAAATAAGAGCATATCATTGAGTGAGGTGTTGACTTGAATACCTAATTAAGGACATCATGAGAGGATTATTCAGCTCCTAGCCTACCTAGCTCGTGTATGGAATAATCTAGAAAGCCTGTGGGTTGGACAGTTCAGCTGACCTTTCAACTCGTAACCATTAAGCCTAATATGGGCTTAGTCTGACCTGTGAATAGCAGTTATCTGCTTTCTTTGTTCTTTACCAGTCCCATTGTCCAACCATATGAATAACAACACAAAAACCATAGAATGACAGCCTAAAGGTAAAGACCTGCCTATTTACTCTCCATGAAAGCCTAAAATACCATGTTGGTTTGTTTAAGGCCTGATGGTGGACATTGTGTATTTACTGTAGATATTCACAAACAATGGTTCATTATTATGTCACTATTACACCACAGGGATGTGACTGCATTATAAACCTTGATGGTTCCTTCCAACATATTGTTCAACAGTTGAATGTTTGCAGGATGAATCACACCTGACTCATAAGGACTCTCCTTATTCTCTCTGTCACTCAGGTGTGGAAAGTAGCATCCACCATGTACAGCTGGGCAGTTCCATGGTAACAGAATTATGCTGAGACTCACATTTTAAAATGTATACCAAACAAAAAACATTGATTACAAAAAAATTGAACACACCATAGAACTCTATGCACAAGGACAACTTTTAACAATTTCCATTGAAAATATTACAAAAACACAGAATACAACTGAGGGAGATTTTACTTTAATTCTGTTACCAAACTTTGCATCTGCACAATTTTCCCAGTAAATGTTTAATTGTATTTTTTAACTGTGTAAATTGTTCAAAGTAGTTATTGTGCATAGAGTTGTATGGTTTGTTAAACTTTTGAAATCAATGGTTTTTGTTTGGCATATATTTAAACGTGAAAAATCATAGTCTTTGTGTAATTCCCTTACTATGGAATTGCCCAGCTGTGGCTTACTCGGCCTCATAAAAATGTAGTACGGATGGTAGTCTTCTTCACTACAATCCCACCAGGTCAAATATAGTTTGCTCCTCCTCAATTGTAGTGGCAACTTTTTCATTTCCTAACCCTCACCATGTCGAGAGGCCAAAGAGAAGACCACATCCAGTCCCTTGAACTTCACGTCCTCTATTATCTTGCATTAATGCACGTTGCCAGTTTGTGACAGCAGCCATGTGCGTTCCTGATCTCAGTGGCGTCAGTAGTTTTGTGTTGCGGCTGCTCCAGGAGTCACATGACGCCAGTTTGCGAGGCCGTTGTGAGAATGCCTCGATTTGCCTCAGCTCTTTCAGAGAGAAAGGCCTCGCAGACAATGCAGTGCAGTTACTGCTATTCATCCTGTTCTTGAGAGACTCCAGCCTATTCAAGCCAGGCTGTTATTCCAGCACTGCTCCACATGACTCCACTCAGCGGCGGAGACAGACAGAGATCCGCTGGCTCGGTCCTTTGCCATGGCAACTTTAGAATTGGAACATAAAGCGGTTGTCGGGCTAGGAGCTGTAATATCAAGCCGTTGTCTCACAAACAAGCGCTCTATGGCGGTGTCAAATGGCTGCCTCGGGACAAAACATCCTGGAATGCTCAGTACTAGTATCCTACTGTCCGACTGAGACAGACCTATTCACTGATCGTTAACATCGAGGGGAACTGAGCCATCTGCCCTAGTATGAGGCTGCTCTCAAGATGTCTTCATTACTTCCTCACTGTCCTCCTAACATTGGAATGCACACATACAGTATGTCAGACAATGAAAGTGATCCAGGTTTAACTAACAGACCGAGTAAGACAAAGTAGGCTACAAAGCCACTGAAAAGCAAGAAAAAGCGATCGCGAAAGAGCATAGAAACTGTTTTATCACCACCCCCTTGTTGTGAGTTTCCTGGCTTAAGTGAATAGGAAGATGCGGCAATTGAAAGGAGAACCATCGTCCTGTGTTCCATTGATAAGCAGAAGTTCCCTGGAGCCTTCTAGATAATAAGTCTCCCCTCACTGCTCTCTCAGAGATAGATACTGTCTCAGTGCCGTTTCACCGTCCCTTTGTCCCAGAACCATTCTCTAACAGTACCACTCTTAATGGTCTATTTGGACTTCCCTCACAGTTGTGGCTCATTGTCTATCTCCATCTGTCTATCTCTGCCTCTGTATATCTCACTGCGGACTCATAACTTACTCTCTAAGTCTCCCTGTTTAAGGGTGATAACACTGACCTACCGTGCTGCATTATCCAGGAGATGAGTAGCCATGACAAAATGGGACCTTTGGTCCTTTACTGTCTGCCATTGGTGTCTGGTCATCCTCACATTCATTCATCCTCCTCCCTACTGTTTACTCTGGTCGCATGCATGAGCAGTCATCTAGTCTATGGGTTGATTGGTCTGAAGGAGCTAAATCAGAGAAATTATCTCATATTTCGCAACATGTCTAATGTAAGGCATGTAGTGTTTTGTGTGAGTGTTCTTTTTGAAGGAGTAATTTCCTTCATCTGAACCGTGTGTATATCATAGATCTGAGAGGCCCTGACCTCTTCAGGGCCCCAGCTGTTTTCTAATAGAGAAGACGGATCCCCTACCAGTATGTGCCTTACCTCGTCCTCTGTTTAACTACCTCCCAACTCTGTCTGTTAGTCAGACTCTGCAGGATAGCCTGGGTCGTACAGGATGGGGGCTGGGTAAAGGGTTGTTGGTTGCTTGGCTGTAATAGTCTTGTAGTAATAAAAGGAACAGTTAAACAGCCAGGCTGTAAATCGCTGACTGGGCCTCCATCAACACACGGCCTGCTGTGACAGAGCAGGTTGTCATTATGACTGGAGCATCCTGACTGGTTGACTGGCTGGGACCCCATTCTCCTATTCACACAGCCCAACAGGTGTCCCTCCCTCTCTGGCCTTTAGGTACATAACCTCATCAGCCCCTATGTTATTTTATGGCACATAGCAACTGTTGCAGTTGCCATGCGAAAAGACAAACAGGCAACAATGCTTTATGCTGTTAGTACAGGTCCAGGAGTCAGGACTATTAGCAACTGCTGAGATTAGGTTTATATTAACTAACTATATGTGAGGTTCATTTCATATCGTTTCAACCTAGAAACATCTAGCCTCTCCCAAACACACCAGCCTGTTTATGAAGGCCAGAATGTAATCCCTTCTCTGAAATGACAATGAGAGGTGATATCATAATCAGTCTCTGAGCCCAATGGTTTACGGTCACGCCCGTACTGTAGCTGTGCTGTTGTGTTGTGTGGTCTTATTATCAGGTGAGACAAAGACCAGTCGCTGGCCCCTCTTTAAACCAACCAGATAAGGATGCATAGTACTTCCTACTGCATGCTTGAGACGAGAGCCTCCTGAATTTATTTTCCATTCAGCCTTAGATTTGTAAATACAGCGTAGCCTCTGATTCACTGAGCAAACTTCCTGTGTGCCAGGGAGCCAGCCAGTGAGGGCAGGAAGACTAAGGGGAATCCAACTCCTCATATACTGACTGGCTTTAGTGGCCTCTGCTCTGTGCTTATTAAGACAGGAGCAAGGTACACACACTGCCCAGCCAGTGGATCCTAACAAAACATAGACCTGGTTTATTTTCCTACAGGTTAATATATCTTGATTTATTGATTTTTAATGTAACTCCTAAGGGGCTGCATTGATGTCCTTAATCATTAGCGATACTGCAGTTTCACGTAAAGAAGAACGGTTTGGCCGTATCCCAGTGTGGCAAATGCCGGAGATTTAAATAATGCTTCTTTCAGAATGGACCAGTTATTTCTGTCCATCTTTTAAATGTGTTACGTATTAAAGTGATGAATGACAATCTCCTTAAACTCTTGTGAATAATGGGTTGCTATGGTAAAATCCTTGGCAGACATAGACTGAGACTCTTGGCTAGCGTTTTAAACTCCACAATACTGAATGTGTTTTGTCAGAGTAAAGTGAAGTAGATAGAAGTAAATGAAGTAGAGACCAGTGTGGTGTTTAATGATGCAAGAGTTCATCCCTCGATGGCGTATTCTTGAGTAAAGCGCTCCATGGAGAGTTTATTCATTAGAAGGGCTAGGCGTCATCATGGCAGTTCTCCATGGAGCTGTGGCCAAACCGGAACAGAGACTGAGGACTGGGACTGGGACTGAATACAGACAAACCAGGCTTTCTTAATCGTGGGAACAACTGCAGGGCTTGGGTTGAATGAGGATTGAAGATTCACTCACTTGTGTATAAATATTTACACCCTTGGCTAAAACAACACAGTCTAACTTTGTCATATGAAGGGACTCACTCTACTGTACTCTCACTGTGTACAGTTTGGCAGACAGTAATGTAGTTTCAAATCACATCGCTAAACTGTTATTTTTTAAAATAAAAAATTTCTTCTCAATGCCAGATAATGTAATCTGTTTATTAAAACATAAGCTTAGTGAGTGCATCAACATTTTCTGACGTGTCAACAAGAGAAAGTGCTTTGAGTAGCCATGACCCTCTCAAGTGTTGTGGATTGCTATTTCACTCCTGTCTTTATCAGTGGTTCCAGCAAACTCACCCAGTCTGTCTCCTCCCCAGGCCTCTGACTGTGCCAGCTCCAGTGGGTGGCGCTACATTGGGCCCCTCTCTCTGCCCGCTCAGCACTGATGGGACAGACATCCTGGAGGAATCCTTGACGACCCCTCTGTCTTCCTCCGCCCTCCCTCTTTCTCCTCCTCCTCCTCTTTCATTAGACTCTCCTCCTCCCCCGGTCTCTTCTCTCAGCGCTGGGATCATTACTCAACCCTTCTGAAGAATGGAACACAGTAGCTGGCATGGATAAACTGGGTCTGCCTGCCAAAGCAGAAAGGGAGAAAGAGAGAGTGAAAGAAAAGCGAGCTAGAGCAAAACCTGTGAGCAAAAGAAGAGAGCAACATATTAAAAATGCCCTTAAGGGAGAAGATCGACAACTGCACTTGAGCAGTATGAGCTAGAAGACCTGCGCAAACCTGCCCACCTGGATCTGTGGATCTGTAAACACACACACACACACGTCTGTCTTACAGTTGCAGCAGAAGAAGGCTCCTACCCTGCCCTACACTTTGGGGTGTTTTCAGCGTTATTCCCTGCCGTAACATACCTGTGTGAGGAGGAGTGGACAAAAGTGGAGAGGAAATTCAGCAACTCTTAGAGGACAGTGGAAGTTGATAAAAATGCTTCTTTGTTAAAAACAGCGTGTTTCGGCCCATAACCTTTATCAGGGTTTTAGTAGTGAACAGGACACCACCACCATGCCGGCTAAAAGGAAATACCTGTTGAATGAACAGGAGCTGAAACATGAGGCCCTGTACAGGAAGTTCTCCTGTATCAGCCAGTACCAGCCTCTGGTGCTGCTACTGGGCCTCTCCATGCTGTCCTGCGGAGTCCTCATCATCCTCTTCTTCGCCCTGCAGCTGGTGAGTCCCTGTGTGTGTGTGTGTGTGTGTGTGTGTTTAGCTGATGTGGAATCGCTAGCTAGCGGCCATCGTGTAAGTGACGTCGCCTACCGAGACCTAGAAGTGTGTGTGCACCTACCCAGATGGTTGTTGAGACCGTCATGGCCATGTATGACGTGACAGTATGTTACACATCAGAGACCAGCTAATTACAGCTTTTTTGAATGACTGAGTAATATCCGCTGAGGGGGCGTGATGTCCTCACTGGATGAGTTGACAGCTAATGGACGGAGATACGGAGATTAGCACATTAAAGACACTATTGTAGTATGTTCTCTTTCTGTAGTACATTGAACAATTGTGCATAGACATACTGAATTAGATGACAGTTCTTTGTTTTTTTTCTCCTCGACACGACAGTCTGTGGCAAGGCGTAGCAATATACTAGAGATTATGTTATTGGTGTAGACTTCAGAGTTTAAGAAGCAGGTAATCACTGTATTAGTGTAGCAGGTAAATATGTCACTAGTCTAGAGTTTTAGTAGACATTTTAGGTTACATGTACACGTCTGTGTAGAGCAGTAGGTAATCACTCTGAAACATAAAACGTAAAGCAGCACTTAGGTTCCCTCAGTGTAATAAAAGAGTGTAATCAAATCAAATCAAATCAAATGTTATTGGTCACATGCGCCGAATACAACAGGTGCAGACATTACAGTGAAATGCTTACTTACAGCCCTTAACCAACAGTGCATTTATTTTAAACAAAAAAAGTAAAAAAAAAAGTAAAAATTAAACAACAACAAAAAAAGTCTTGAGAAAAAAAAGAGCAGAAGTAAAATAAAGTGACAGTAGGAGGCTATATATACAGGGGGTACCGTTGCAGAGTCAATGTGCGGGGGCACCGAGCTAGTTGAGGTAGTTGAGGTAATATGTACATGTGGGTAGAGTTAAAGTGACTATGCATAAATAATTAACAGAGTAGCAGCAGCGTAAAAAAGGATGGGTGCAAATAGTTTGCAGTGCAAATAGTCCGGGTAGCCATGATTAGCTGTTCAGGAGTCTTATGGCTTGGGGGTAGAAGCTGTTGAGAAGTCTTTTGGACCTAGACTTGGCACTCCGGTACCGCTTGCCGTGGCGGTAGCAGAGAGAACAGTCTATGACTAGGGGTGGCTGGAGTCTTTGACAATTATGAGGGCCTTCCTCTGACACCGCCAGGTATAGAGGTCCTGGATGGCAGGGAAGCTTTGCCCCAGTGATGTACTGGGCCGTACGCACTACCCTCTGTAGTGCCTTGCGGTCGGAGGCCAAGCAGTTGCCATACCAGGCGGTGATGCAACCAGTCAGGATGCTCTCGATGGTGCAGCTGTAGAATTTTTTTGAGGATCTGAGGACCCATGCCAAATCTTTTCAGTCTCCTGAGGGGGAATAGGCTTTGTCGTGCCCTCTTCACGACTGTCTTGGTGTGTTTGGACCATGATAGTTCGTTGGTGATGTGGACACCAAGGAACTTGAAGCTCTCAACCTGTTCCACTACAGCCCCGTCGATGAGAATGGGGGCGTGCTCAGTCCTCTTTTTTTTTCCTGTAGTCCACAATCATCTCCTTTGTCTTGGTCACGTTGAGGGAGAGGTTGTTGTCCTGGCACCACACGGCCAGATCTCTGACCTCCTCCCTATAGGCTGTCTCATCGTTGTCGGTGATCAGGCCTACCACTGTTGTGTCGTCGGCAAACTTAATGATGGTGTTGGAGTCGTGCCTGGCCATGCAGTCATGGGTGAACAGAGAGTACAGGAGGGGACTGAGCACGCACCCTGAGGGGCCCCCGTGTTGTGGATCAGTGTGGCAGATGTGTTGTTACCTACCCTTACCACCTGGGGGCGGCCCGTCAGGAAGTCCAGGATCCAGTTGCAGAGGGAGGTGTTTAGTCCCAGGATCCTTAGCTTAGTGATGAGCTTAGAGGGCACTATGGTGTTGAATGCTGAGCTGTAGTCAATGAATAGCATTCTCACGTAGGTGTTCCTCTTGTCCAGGTGGGAAAGGGCAGTGTGGAGTGCAATAGAGATTGCATCATCTGTGGATCTTTTGGGGCGGTATGCAAATTGGAGTGGGTCTAGGGTTTCTGGAATAATGCTGTTGATGTGAGCCATGAACCAGCCTTTCAAAACACTTCATGGCTACAGACGTCAGTGCTACGGGTCGGTAGTCATTTAGGCAGGTTATCTTAGAGTCCTTGGGCACGGGGACTATGGTGGTCTGCTTGAAACATGTTGGTATTACAGACTCAGTCAGGGACATGTTGAAAATGTCAGTGAAGACACTTGCCAGTTGGTCAGCACATGCTCGGAGTACACGTCCTGGTAATCCGTCTGGCCCTGCGGCCTTGTGAATGTTGACCTGCTTAAAAGTCTTACTCACATCGGCTACGGAGAGCGTGATCACATAGTCATCCGGAACAGCTGGTGCTCTCATGCATGCTTCAGTGTTGCTTGCCTCGAAGCGAGCATAGAAGTGGTTTAGCTCGTCTGGTAGGCTTGTGTCACTGGGCAGCTCGCGGCTGTGCTTCCCTTTGTAGTCTGTAATAGTTTTGAGAGTGTTATTGCAGGTCTGAGCTGTGGGGGAAGTACATAAAAAATATATATATATATACAGTGGGGAGAACAAGTATTTGTTACACTGCCAATTTTGCAGGTTTTCCTACTTACAAAGCATGTAGAGGTCTGTAATGTTTTATCATAGGTACACTTCAACTGTGAGAGACGGAATCTAAAACAAAAATCCAGAAAATCACATTGTATGATTTTTAAGTAATTCATTTGCATTTTATTGCATGACATAAGTATTTGATCACCTACCAACCAGTAAGAATTCCGGCTCTCACAGACCTGTTAGTTTTTCTTTAAGAAGCCCTCCTGTTCTCCACTCATTACCTGTATTAACTGCACCTGTTTGAACTCGTTACCTGTATAAAAGACACCTGTCCACACACTCAATCAAACAGACTCCGACCTCTCCACAATGGCCAAGACCAGAGAGCTGTGTAAGAACAGGGATAAAATTGTAGACCTGCACAAGGCTGGGATGGGCTACAGGACAATAGGCAAGCAGCTTGGTGAGAAGGCAACTACTGTTGGCGCAATTATTATAAAATGGAAGAAGTTTAAGATGACGGTCAATCGCCCTCGGTCTGGGGCTCCATGCAAGATCTCACCTCGTGGGGCATCAATGATCATGAGGAAGGTGAGGGATCAGCCCAGAACTACACGGCAGGACCTGGTCAATGACCTGAAGAGAGCTGGGACCACAGTCTCAAAGAAAACCATTAGTAACACGCTACGCCGTCATGGATTAAAATCCTGCAGCGCACGCAAGGTCCCCCTGCTCAAGCCAGCGCATGTCCAGGCCCGTCTGAAGTTTGCCAATGACCATCTGGGTGATCCAGAGGATGAATGGGAGAAGGTCATGTGGTCTGATGAGACAGAAATAGAGCTTTTTGGTCTAAACTCCACTCGCCGTGTTTGGAGGAAGAAGAAGGATGAGTACAACCCCAAGATCACCATCCCAACCGTGAAGCATGGAGGTGGAAACATCATTCTTTGGGGATGCTTTTCTGCAAAGGGGACAGGACGACTGCACCGTATTGAGGGGAGGATGGATGGGGACATGTATCGCGAGATCTTGGCCAACAACCTCCTTCCCTCAGTAAGAGCATTGAAGATGGGTCGTGGCTGGGTCTTCCAGCATGACAACGACCGAAACACACAGCCAGGGCAACTAAGGAGTGGCTCCGTAAGAAGCATCTCAAGGTCCTGGAGTGGCCTAGCCAGTCTCCAGACCTGAACCCAATAGAACATCTTTGGAGGGAGCTGAAAGTCCGTATTGCCCAGCGACAGCCCCGAAACCTGAAGGATCTGGAGAAGGTCTGTATGGAGGAGTGGGCCAAAATCCCTGCTGCAGTGTGTGCAAACCTGGTCAAGACCTACAGGAAACGTATGATCTCTGTAATTGCAAACAAAGGTTTCTGTACCAAATATTAAGTTCTGCTTTTCTGATGTATCAAATACTTATGTCATGCAATAAAATGCAAATTAATTACTTAAAAATCATACAATGTGATTTTCTGGATCAGACTTTAGATTCCGTCTCTCACAGTTGAATTGTACCTATGATAAAAATTACAGACCTCTACATGCTTTTTAAGTAGGAAAACCTGCAAAATCGGCAGTGTATCATATACTTGTTCTCCCCACTGTATGTGTCTCTAATATGGTCATACATTTGGCAGGAGGTAAGGAAGTGCAGCTCAGTTTGCACCTCATTTTGTGGGCACATAGCCTGTCTTTTCTTGAGAGCCAGGTCTGCCTACAGCGGCCTCTCTCAATAGCAAGGCTATGCTCACTGACTCTGTACATAGTCAAAGCTTTCCTTACCTTTTGGGTCAGTCACAGTGGTCAGGTAATCTGCCACTGTGTACTCTCAGTTTAGGGCCAAATAACATTCCAGAATGCTTAGTTTTTTGGTTAGTTCTTTCCAATGTGTCAAGTAATTATATTTTTGTTTTGTCATGATTTGGTTGCTGTCCTGGGGCTCTGTGGGGTCTGTTTGTGTTTGTGAACAGAGCGCCAGGACCAGCTTGCTGAGGGGACTCTTCTCTAGGTTAATTTCTCTGTAGGTGATGGCTTTGTTATGGAAGGTTTGGGAATCGCTTCCTTTTAGGTGGTTGTTGAATTTAACGTTTATTTTCTGGATTTTGATCATTAGCGGGTATCGTCCGAATTCTGCTCTGCATGCATTATTTGGTGTTTTACGTTGTACACAGAGGATGATTTTGCAGAATTCTGCATGCAGAGTCTCAATTTGGTGTTTCCCATTTTGTGAATTATTGGTTTGTGAGCGTACCTCACAGCCATAGAGGGCAATGGGTTCTATAACTGATTCAAGTATTTTTAGCCAGATCCTAATTGGGATGTCGAATGTTATGTTCCTTTTGATGGCGTAGAACCCACCACTAATGTTTTTGTGGCAGGTTAGTTAGCATGTGTAGGCTAATGCCTATTGTTAAGTGCACAGGCCGGTGAGGATAAGAGTGTAATAAAGTCACTGTGTTCAACTTGTACAACTTCCCTCTCCACTGTGGATGGATGGACTACCTGTTAGAGACCATGAGCCCACCAGTGAGCGAGAGGAGGGCATGCCAACATATATTTCTAAGTGGTACTTAAACAGGATAGTTGGCCTCAGATTGAACAAAGAGCCTATTGAGAGCCCTGTTGTTTTTAGGTGGATGAAGTCATTTAGATTCTAACAGAGTACAAAGAGAGTAAGAGAGTCAGAGAGCACGGAGAGGATGCTTTTAGTGGTCCTCATTTTACATAACCGTTAACTTAACCCACCAACGGACACTAGAGAGAGTGTATGTTCTTGTGGGTTTACTTTGGTCATTATTGCAGAATTACGTTTTGCACAGTTTGTTTCCTACCCTAAAGAAGTGATCTGATTTTAAGCTCTACACCACAGAGCACGCAATCTTCTCCACATGATAACAAACAAAACCTGACGTAAATTTCAATGCCCAACAGACGAAAACATTCACTCATGGCAGGCTGAGACTGAGCAGATCCCACCTGGGTCATTGCTTTTCAGATGAGATTTCGAGAGGAGAGGATCAGAACCAATCTGTTCTCTAATTGTATAGACTAGTTTCAGTACTTCCTTCCATCTGAAAATAAATGAGAAAAGGACATGAACAAGTCTGCTATAGGTCGATTTAGTGGGTGTGGCCGTAGTTAAATGTGCTAGTAAAGGCCTTCACTTCTGCTACCATGGAAACCAGCATACTCAATAGACAATGCCGGGATGGCCTTCTGCTCAGGGACCTTTACACAGTCATTCCTGCTCTCCTTGGCATTGAACTCTTTCCCATTCTCTCTTTCTCTCGCTCCCTTGCTTTCTCGCTAACTGGCATGCACGCAAGTGTATACACACACACCAGAAATCTATATCTGAGCCTCCTCTGTGTAATTAAATCAGGAAGATGCTGTGGCCTCTAGCAACAGGACATGACGCAGAGACAGATGTGCAATAAGCCTGGATAAACCACGATGCTGAATTAGATAGTGGCCGCTCTCATGTGTAGACAGTACATAGGCATAATAAAGGGACTGGAATGATGTTGAGGGAATGTTGTTTAGGCATATCATTGTACCTGACTATATAACACTTCAAAACCTGCCCTCAGACGGAACATATATTATAGCCTGTTTTTTTATCATAGTCTTTTCATTAGATGAGTATAGCATTGTGTGTCTGTGTAGGGCTGTGTGTAGATGGATATGGCATCAGTGCCTATGACTGTGTGTATATCTCAATGTAGAGTATAATGTAAATTCCATGATTGTGATTCAGTGTGCGTTATGTTCTCCCTCCCTGTTTCAGAGTGCGGAGGAGCACTGTGCATTTGTGAGCGTGGTGAGCTGCAGCTTGTGCGTGTTCCTGGCTGTGTTTGTGCTGGTGTGTACAGAGACCCTGACCCAGCGCTGGAGGAGACTGCTGGGCCTGGTGGTCTGGGCCACTCACCTCACCATGGGATTCACCTTCATCTTCAGCGGACCCCTCATCCTGCCCTGGGACCAGGTATACGCACTCACACACACGCACACGCACACTCTCTTCTCTAACCCTAAAGAAAGGTTACACGACAAAGCCTGTTGGCTTTAATAATAAAAATAAAAGCCCACTTCCTTTGTCCTCTTACTCTCCTCCATCTTCATACCAGCCAGTTTATTAGGTACACCCATCTAGTACCGGGTTGGACCCCTCTTTGCCTCCAGAACAGCCTGAATTCTTCGGGCATGGATTCTACAAGGTGTAGCGTTCAAACGTTGCACAATTGCTATCGAGGGACCTAACGTGTGCCAGGAAAACAACATTACACCACCTCCACCAGCCTGTACCGTTGACACCAGGCAGGATGGGGCCATTGACTCATGCTGCTTACGCGAAATCCTTACTTCATTATTGCAGAATTACGTTTCACACAGTTTCTGTTGCCTTCCCTAAAGAAGTTATCTGATTTAAGATCTACATCACAGAGCACACAATCTTCTCCATGTGATAACAAACAAAACCTGATGTGAATTTCAATTCTGGCACACATTAGATCCCTTGATACCAATTGAGCAACTTTTGAACGCCAGACCTTGTAGAATCCATGCCCCGACAAATTCAGGCAAAGGGGCACCGACGATCATACCACGCTCAATGTCGCTTAGGTCACTTATTTATGCCCATTCTAACGTTCAATCGAACAGTAACTGAATGCCTTGATGCCTGTCTGCCTGCTTTATATAGCAAGCCACAGCTACGTGACTCGCTGTCTGTAGGAGCGAACCATTTTCACGAAACGGGGTGGCCTACCTAATAAACTGGCCACTGAGTTCATGTGTGTACTCATTATATACACACATGAACAGAAGCATCAAAAAGTTATGTTTGTCTAGTTATAGCATCTCTTGCCAGGACACTGAGGTGACAGTTGTCCAGTAAAGCCACTTGTTCTTTGGGTAGTGCTGCCAATCCGAGACTCTTTCCCCACAGTATTTCATGTCATATCAGTCTGACCTATCTCTCGATCTCATTTTCTCCTGTAGGTTCCCTTCTTCTTGTTCATCATCTTCACAGTGTACACCATGCTGCCTTTCCAGATGTGCTATGCTGTGGTGCTCAGTGTGATCTCCTCACTCTCTCACATCATGGTCCTCACTCTACGCCTCACTGTCTTCAACATGCAAGACCCCAGCCCCTTTCTGGCCAATCAGGTGTGTTATTAGTTATGCTGTTAGTAACACTTATACATGTGTTCCATGATCTCCTGGTGATGCATGACGTTATGTATGTTCACGATGTTGTGCTTTAGATAGTTTTCTATAAACAGGAAGTATCACAGCATATGTGTGTGTGTTAATGACTCATGTGTCATGTATGTTTCAGCGAGATTGTGTGCTATAGTGTTGTTGTTGATGTCCTGTAAGGAGTTTCTAAGGCGTAAGGCACATTTCTCTGAAAACGGACAATAAAATGCTTACGCTGTGCAGCTAGATTTTAATGTCTGTCCCTCTGTCCCCAGCTGCTGTCCAATGCGGTGGTGTTTCTGTGTGGCAGTGTGGTGGGGGCCTTCCATAAGGTCCTGATGGAGAGAACACTAAGACAGACCTTCCAGGATACACTCCGATGTCTGGGCATCCGCATGAAGCTGGAGATAGAAAAGAGACAGCAGGTGACAACATCTCCTTATCAGACACTCAGCTATCTTTTTGATTTAGTTCTTTAACTTTTATTTAAGGAAGGACCCTTGAGATTAGGAACCTCTTTGGCGAGGGCGACCTCCCAGTGTATTAGAAATCCTGTTCTGGTTGAATAACATGCTTTTGGTGTCTCTTTCTGAACAGAGGCTGACCTGACTGAAAGACAGGAAGTATGAAAGACTAATGAAAGTTAATAAATTGTGTTAGGCTAATTTTTTTGTCATAATAGCACTGGTTAATTGTTTACTTAATTTAAGACCATCAGCCTTGTTGTTTTCTAGCTTGTATTTTTCATTACGATGATCAAATCCCCCTCAAATTAAATGTTATTGTAATGATCTTTTAAGTAGATGTCTGTGTGTGCTCCGTTAGTAAAAACGGGTGTCTGTTTCAAATGGCTTTTTAACCATAATTTTTTTTCATTTGTAATGATAGTTACTTAGGAAGTGACACCACACTCTGTGAGAGAGAGGAGGCTGCTGGCTGCTCTGTTGCCTAGCAGGACAGAATGGAATGATATAATCGTTAACATTTGAGCTGCCTCTGTTCTACTCTGTTGTATTGAGCCCGAAAAAAGGAGCAGTGCCACAGGGGTTAGCCAAAGAGAACAGGCCCCATAAAGAGAAGAGGGAAGGGAGGGTTTGAAATGGGTCCCAACGCTGAGGTGAACAGTAACTCCCCCCGCATACACAGAGCACTCTGCCATTGTTCTCTAGGCCCAGTCAGATAGAATCTGCCAGATCAATTACAGCACAGAGCTGAGCTGACTGTACCAAATCAAGGCCACTTTGTGCAGAATGACTTTCCATGCTTTACGGTTTACTGGAAAACCTGCTCCAGTCATTTGAACCAGGAGGTGGTAATCTATCTGTGAGAGCATGTAGGCCTAGCCAGTTGCCCCGTGACACTAGTCTTGGGTCAGTTTAACATTTCTCCCACTAATGGTTAAGGTTAGGATTTCATCCTAGATCTGTACCTAGGGGCAAATCCCCCCCATGGATGCAGCCAAACCAGTGGAGAGAGAAAGGAGAGGAGTCAGGTGCCTCAGTATCACATCATAAGGGTGAACAGGAATTATGGGGTCAATAGGGATTGAAGAATAATGATTTCCTGAGACATCTCCTTATGAACTTCTTAGATTCTCATCTCACCTGACTCTATTCCATCCCAGAGGCTCTCAATGTGATGTTCTCTCTGTCTGTTGACTGGCTGTACAACCAGACTGGCAGCACAATGATTATAAAGCTTTTAACAGTAATCTGAGTGAATGGGGACCTTGTTAGTGCAGTTACCAGATCAGCAAGACACTCTGACAGCTGGTTGATACTCAGACTGGGTTTCTCCCTGATTGGATGGGTTCATGACCTTTTGTCTATCGGACAGTGTGTGTGGTTGGGTGGGTGTGGTGTGTTGATGCTAACGTGTGTGTGTGTGTGTGTGTGTAGGAAAACCTGCTGCAGTCTGTGCTGCCGGTCTACATCTCCATGAAGATGAAGCTGGCCATCATGGAGCGTCTGCAAGACTGCAAGGACAAAGAAGAGCAGCAACGACTCGTCAAAGACAACAACTTCCACAGTCTCTACGTCAAGAGACACGAGAACGTCAGGTACAGTACAACAATAGCCTGTCATGTACTAAGAATATCACTGAGAAACATACAGCATGTTCAAATAACCTGTTATGTTCTAAGAATATTACTAAGAAACATACAGTAGAATCCAATCCTTTGCTGTCAATCATTGCCTGTCAAACTAAGCATGGTTTTCAGTCTACCAAACGGCACACATGGGGAAATATTTCCCCAACCCAAATGTTCTCTTGAACGAAACCCCGCTTGTGGCTTTAGCCTTTGATTTTCTCATTCCCTGCCTTTACATTTTGGCTTCACTTCTCTTTTGCTGCTTTTCGACTGTAACACTAGTGTTACACCAGTGTATATACCCTTATGTTATACTAGGGAAATGGTGTTTCCATAGCTAGGGCTGACAGTGAGTACTTGAGAATAGCAGAATCAGTTGCTTTGTGAGAAGGTGTTAAAGTTCACAGTTAGCCATTGTTATGTAAATGCAAGCTGAAAGGTACCAGTGGCCTGGCTTTGGCCCCAAGTGAGAGCAGGTCCACCGGAGCCATGGCTCAGTGAGACCTGGGTGCCGGCCCGCATATATGGAAACAGAAAGGTCTGAGCCTTGGGTAAAACACTGGGTTAAATCCTAAATTATTCTGCTTCATATGTTGCATGTGTGCTTTGAATAGTTAGTATAGTTTGTGTTCTCTAATTTCATGATTTTCCCCTGATTCCTCTGGGACAGGGATGGTCGACTCCAGTCCTCAGGGGTGTGATTGGTGTCACACTTTTGCCCCAGATAACACACCTGACTCCAATAATCAACTAATCATGATCTTCAGTTTAGAATGCAATTCGTTTAATCAGCTGTGTTTGCTATGGATGGAGAAAAAGTGACACCACTCCGGCCCCGAGGACTGGAGTTGCCCATCCCTGCTCTGTGAGGTCTATTTACACTCACAATGCCCAGTCAGTTCTCATGGAATTTAGCAGGACAGTGTTAGCTGAGCATTGACCCAGATAAGGCCTTTTGTTTTATGGGCATTCATTTAGAAAGTGCTGACAGACATTGGCTTTGTAGCCTATCCAGTGAACCTTAGTAGATAGCTCAATAGATTCCCTAAGTTTTAGACTCTGTAATTGTTACAGACTGGACTGTACCTTCTACCTTCCTGGAGAGAGAGGGAGCCCATTTGTTGCCCAAATGAAGGTCAACACATCAACACTCGTCGATCTTCTCAGTAGCCTGACAAACTGACATTTGTAACTACCTGGTTGATTTGTTGATATCGCACTGCTTTGCTTTATCTTGGCCAGGTCGCAGTTGTAAATGAGAACTTGTTCTCAACTGTCTTACCTGGTTAAATAAAGGTGAAAAAAAGTAATAAGTTTAGGCCCGTAATTAATATGATTTCATAGAAAAGGAGGGACATTTAAACTGTCTGATCTGAGAAGGCCTTGTGAAAATCAAAGACCGTATCATGTGCTGCTGTGGCTCAGCTAGTGCGTGAATCCTCATTTAAGCCCTTTATAATAATAATAAATAATAATAATATATTACACACCTTTGGTGTGTTACTGTGAATTATAGCCCAAGCACCTCCCCATTTGATCCTTGTAATGACACGAGACATGCTTGTCATTAGACATGTTCTTTCAGAGGAAACACCTGGTCGTTGTCAGTCAGAGTTACTGGGCGGCCATGGTTCTCTGGTCTGGTCTGGTCTGCCGAGCAACAGGCTAACGTTAGCTATTTTAATGAGGACTGACCTTGGCAGCAGTTAGTGGGACACTGACCTTGGCAACAGTTAGCCCTCTGAGCCCTGGTAATGAGCCAGTGATTAGGCAGTGGCGGCTGGATGTGTGGTGGCCCGGGTCAGGTGCTCTGTGTGGAGGACAGGGCTCACAGCAAGCTTATCGCACTTCCAATCAGTGTACTGTACAGTGCTTCCCCTAGGATCTTTTTCAACAGCTGTGGCAAAGTTAGCGGGGCGGGGGGGTGGGGGGGGTTAGTGGACGTGGCCAATGGCAAACATTTTAGAGGCCGTCCTCTTGGCTGCAGACAATTCATTTGATGTTTTAAAGCTGATTTCATGCAAAACATTTTGCCATGGGCGGAGAAAACATTTTTACACTGAAAACGTTTCACCATCCCGGAAAAAAAATAGCGGTGGCCCGCCGCTGCTAAATGAATATAGGGTAAACACTTCTGTAGTTTAAATCTTAGAGCCAAACCCCTTATCACAATCTCCCTTCTACTCAGTCTTCACCTCTCCTTTCTAGCCCCATAGGATTACTGCTCACCCAGGATAGGACCTCCAACTGTAATCAGTTGGCCCCACTCCATTTCAACACCCCAGGAGTCAACCTTTATCTGACAATGACACCCTTGTTTGGTGATGCAACAACATTATTTTAATTTAATTTTTTTGTCGTTTAGCAGACGCTCTTATCCAGAGCGACTTACATCAGAGTGATTAATCAGTGTAGTGCCAGCTTGGTCGTATCCATGCAGACGACAGATTTCTCTACACGTCATTATGACACTGATGTCTTGACTCCAAATGTCCTGAGCCGGTCGTGATCAGTAAGCATGAAATGCAAGAAAATGCTCGGAAACTATGTGCAACAGGGAGGGACTATCTAAACTTCTTGTTTTCTTTTGCAAAACGCGTGTCTTAATGAACACACCCTTGGCTTTTCTCTTTTTGCAGTATTCTGTATGCTGACATTGTGGGCTTTACCCGATTGGCCAGCGACTGCTCTCCGAAGCAGCTGGTCATCATGCTCAACGAGCTGTTTGGGAAATTTGACCAGATTGCAAAGGTGAGTTAATAATTTGTAAGATTTGCACCTTTAGTTAAATTAACACTGACCTTTCAGCTTTATTAAATATTTAGCTACACTTTTATGTTTATTATGATAACACGACAGTGTGGTAATGCATAATCCACTTGTTATGTGTCATAATAGATTTATTTTATGTATATATAGATAGATTTTATTTCAATATACAGATCATCTCAGACACTTAAAAAACAAGTACATGTAGTTCTTGGGCTGGACATGCATGGATGTCTTGTGTGTTTGGTTCTTCAGGAGAACTTCTGATACCTAATTTGTGTTAATGCTAAATCCAGTTGACATGTCTGCTTCTTGGATGGTCTTCATGGTCTATGTGGTATTTTTCTGTTTTATTCTTCAGGAGAACGAGTGCATGAGAATCAAGATTTTGGGAGACTGCTACTACTGTGTGTCTGGCCTGCCTGTCTCCCTGCCCATGCATGCCAAGAACTGTGTGAAGATGGGTCTGGACATGTGTGAGGCCATCAAGTGAGTTCAGAGGAGCCCCAAGGCCTTCTGGGGGGAAAACAATTACTAAAACGTGTGATCCTTTTGGTTAGTTCCAAGACTTTAGCAACACATATTCTCATTAGATTGTGAGATAAATAGCGTATATTGTAAATCAAAGGTGTTAAAGGATAGTAGGGAGGGTAGTGTTATTGTATAATGCAATAGGGACTTTCTGGCCTAAGTAGTAGGTGTTGATGTGAGTTGTCTGGGTCGATGGTGGTTATGGGAGTGAGTTAGTTCTCGGGAAGGTGTTGGTCTATAATCAGGTGTTGTGGAGGACTGGAGGGTCTGTCAAAGGAAGGCTTTATCTTGGCACCTCTCTGCCCTGCCAAAATAGAGGTCAAAATCTCAAAGCTCCATGTTGGAAAATCAAATCAAATGCTATTTATCACATGCTTCGTAAACAACAGGTGTAGACTAACTGTGAAATGCTTACTTATGGGTCCTTTTCCAACAATGCAGAGTTAAAGATAATTTTTAAAAATAGAAATAGTGACACAAGGAATAAATACACAGTCAGTAACAATAACGAGTAAAAATAACATGGCTATATACAGGAAGTACCAGTACCGAGGCGATGTGCAGGGGTACGAGGTAATTGAGGTAGCTATGTACTGTACATATAGGGAGGGGTAAAGTGACTAGGCAGCAGGATAGATAATAGACAGTAGCAGCAGCATGTTATGACAACAAATAAATAGTTGATTTGTTCAGCTGGCTCTGACGTCAAAGCAATAAGAAGGAATCCCAGTGAAACCTCAATGAACACACACACACACACACACACAGCTGACAGGTTCTCATCCCGCCCCTCAGACTGGTGCGCGAGGCCACAGGTGTGGACATTAACATGAGAGTGGGCGTGCACTCCGGCAACGTGCTCTGCGGTGTGATTGGCCTCCGCAAGTGGCAGTTTGACGTGTGGTCACATGACGTCACCCTGGCCAATTATATGGAGTCTGGAGGCTTACCTGGGTATGTTAGTAGTTGAGTTAACCATGTATGATAAACATTAATTTACACTAACTTTAATCCTTATAGTGGCATTTATTATTAAGTTACTAGTAGTAACCTAGTCCTAGTAAGTCCATTTTACTAATAGTAACCCCCCGTCTTTGTCATGATCAGGCGTGTCCACATCACTGAGGCCACCCTGAATCACCTGAACAAGGCCTATGAGGTGGAGGAGGGGAACGGTGGGCTAAGAGATGCCTACCTGAAGGAGCTCAACATACAGACATACCTTGTCATCGATCCTCGTGTGAGCTACCTCATTAAATGTATTACCTCCAGAATCCCTGACAAGGGCCTTATCTGTATATGTGAGACTGAGACTGTACTCCTCATTAACTTGTGTGTGTCATCAGTCTAAGGACCAGGCTCTGAACAGCCGCATTTTGCTTAAGCCACGTGTGAATGACGGGCTGAAGATGCGGCCATCAGTGAGAATGACCCGTTACCTGGAGTCCTGGGGCGCCGTCAAACCCTTCGCCCACCTACAGAGCAGAGAGGGGTACACCACAGACCCCATGGTCAATGTAAAATCACGCTGCAAGGTGAGTGACGGGTAGAGGGCCACTGCATTATAACTGAAGAAAAGATTACCAGGCATACTTCCTCTAACAGAAATAGTCCACCTCATCAAATCAAGCATAACAGGTTGAAATGTATTGCTACAAGCATCAGTATTTCCTGTGGAAGACTGTTGATGGCATATTTACATGCTGCTTTACTTCTTGTTGTTTTACGCACGATTTGTCTAACAGTTTAAATTATTTTTTAGGACATCCCCCTGCGCACGAAGATCACTGAGAGGTAAGGAAGGCCAAGTCTGAGAACACAGAGAGGATGGGTTAAATTGTTTATATGTTAACAAGAGCCCTGAATTGGCATCATGTCAGAGTGGTGACGTCAGACTCCCCTTACTGGAGTGGTACTCATGCTATGCGTCAGTCTGTTGATACAGTGGGTGTTTATGGTTGTGGAGGTGTATGCAGGAAGCCAGTTATTTTTTTGAATTACCAAATGCAAACGACAGATCAGTGACTCTTAATTAAATGTTAAGCGATTTGTAAGTCCATTTAATGTTACACATATTGTATATAAAAGCACAAACGCATTTACTTTTTATAAGGTCATCAAGTTTGGTCGCAAAGGGCATGGAAGTCGTCTCTTTTTCCCCATTACTGACAAAAGCTGAATCACTTGTGAGTGCAGTAGACAGGACAGGGAAGTAAGAAAATGTCCCTGTAAAACCTTTTTTGTCTCGGCTGTGGTTCTAGTGGACATCGATACTGTGAATGGACACTTAACAGGAACCGGCTGTATTGCTTCTGATGTGGTCGGTGGCCCTTCCTATGTTCTTTCATTTGGTCATGAACCTCTTCATGTCATGTTTCATCAAAACAAAATAGTTTCTTTATTCAGGTACAATGTAAGCTTCATTCATATTTGATCCATTCTACAGAGACAATAGACATTTGTTGTTTTAGCAGTCACAGTACTATACAAAAACACAAGGACACAAATGAATCCTCACATACAACACACAACAGTCCCATACAGCGACAACAATGTCACCATGTTAAATGTGTGTGTATCTCTCACTGTTGGTCCCTGACAGCTTTGATGAGTCTGTAGAGGAGCCCTTCTCCTCGCCCGCCCCTCCGCTCAGCACCTATAAGTGAGTGGAGCCAGCCTGGCTCACAACGCAAGTTCTCTCTTCTGAGTGGAGGAGGAGAATCTTGATGTTTCACCAGCACCATTAACCTCCAACCCTTCTTTCTGGGTTAACACTTCTCTCTACCCACCATCCTGCCTAGAGCTGCCTCCCTCTTCTGTATAACAGGGCATCACAGGGATTCCCAAGCCTTTACAAAGCAAGCAGGGCATAGTAACCACTCCCTACTAAGTGTTTAAAGTGTGTGTCTTTGTTTTCCCACTGGAGTTATGTGCTGTTATAAACACTGTGTGTGTCTCTGTCTGTGTGTGTTTCCTTCCTGGTGGGGCAGGGGGCACAGAGCAGGGTACTGCTGGGAGACTCCTGTTCAGTCACCAGAGTTCAACTAACACACGACATCCTGCACACACACACACACACTATAGAATGAATGACAGACACACACCCCTTCTCTCTGTTTCCACTAATGCTGAGAATGGCCTAAACCAGTTGCCTCCCTGCACAGCACACGGAGACTGAATAACCTGCATGACCTTGGCTGGTTTACCAGCATCCATCCATCTGTCTGTCTGTCTGTCTGTGTGTCAGTATGTCTGTCTGTGTGTCAGTATGTCTGTCTGCGTGTCAGTCGGTCTGTCTGCGTGTCAGTTGGTCTGTCTGTCTGCCGGTCTGTCTGCCGGTCTGTCTGCGTGTCTGTCGGTCTGTCTGTCTGCGTGTCGGTCTGTCTGTGTGTCTGTCTGTCAGTCTGTGTGTCTGCTAGTCTACCTCTTCCTTATTGTCTGAGTCTTTTACAGGAACAAGTCCCAGAAGAGCAAGTTTGATGAGGAGCTGCACAATGAGATGACCACCACCATCGATGAGCTCAGCAGCAAGTGAGTCTCAATAGTCACTAAATAGTCAAAATACATTCTGAGCATAGTCACTAGGTAGGACCACAAGCTTAAGCCTAAACTCAGAATTAAGGGTCTAATGTTATCTAATCTTCCTAGCCACCAACATGTCACTTGAGAAAAGTATTATTTGGCCAATTGTGAATAATATTGACAAAGACAAGTCAAAGCTATCTGAAAATTCATTTTACAGATTGAGTTGTAGAAATAGAGAGCTCGCTCTCACACACACTCTTCCTCACGCTCTCTCCCTGTGTGACCTCCAGGCAGTGGGTGAAGTCTGAGGAGATTAGCAGTCTGGCTGTGTGGTTCCCTAAGAAAGAGCTGGAGAAACAGGTGAGTCTGTCTGTCTGTCTCAGAGCTGTCTAGACACTGTTGAGAGGAGCATTGCTGTCCTAGTATGTACTGTAGTAGGTACATCTCCACAATGAAAATCTCTAGAACCTTATAGATACAATATAAAGAAAATAATTTTGTCTTTGGACTGACTACATCAGCAAGTCTAGACCAATTTACAGACTCACTCAAATAAAATAATATTTGTCACATGCGCCGAATACAGGTGTAGACCTTACCGTAAAATTCTTACTTACAAGCCCTTAACCAACAATGCAGTTTTAAGAAAATAGAGTTAAGAAAATATTTACTAAATACATTTGAAAAAATCATTAAAAAAATAATAACAATAAAATAACAATAACGAGGCTATATACAGGGGATACCGGTACCGAGTCAATGTGCAGGGTTACAGGTTAGTGGAGGTAATTTGTAGATGTAGGTAGGGGTAAAGTAACTATGCATAGATAATAAACAGCGAGTAGCAGCAGTGTAAAAACAAAGGGGGGGTGTGTCGATGCAAATAGTCTGGGTGGCCATTTTATTAATTGTTCAGCGGTCTTATGGCTTGGGGGTAGAAGCTGTTAAGAAGCCTTTTGGACCTAGACTTGGCGCTCCGGTACCGCTTGCCGTGTGGTAGCAGAGAGAACAGTCTATGACTTGGGTGACTGGAGTCTTTGACAATTTATGGTCTCTATACACTGTGGAAAGGAACCTTACTGTCCTAATAAACTGTAGGTACATCTGTACAATGGCAACCTTTATCTAAGATATAGTATAAAGAAAAACATTCCTACTTGACATTTGAGTTCCTAACCATGACAACATGTTCACATGTTAAATGTTAGATTAGAATCTATCTCTTGATATGTCCGATTAGACTACACAGACCACACGTGTTCTTATATAATGTAAAACAGATTTTCTTAGTATTTGTGAGAGGTTCAAACATGCCTTCTTCTTTCCTCCCCAGTACCGAGCCATTGATCTGCCCATGTTCAAGCACTACATCGGCTGTGCCACCTTCATCTTCTTCTGCATCTTTGTGGTTCAGATGTTTGTGACAAAAGAGTGAGTGATTTACCCTTGTGGCTATAAGAAACACATTTCTTTACCGCTATTGACTGGTACAGTAGTAATAAGTTGTCCCTCTTAAACCATGGCAACGATAATGGCATGACAACCAATATTGGAACTTTTTGGATTCAGTGTTGGATCTTTCCCTTCTTCGTCCCTCAGTTCCAAAATGTTGGGCATTTGGTTTGGAGTGCTGGCCTGTGTCCTCCTGTTGACCCTGGGCATCTGTTTCGCAGGTCACCTGCAGGTCAGTGGGAGTTTTAGGCTTAGGTCACAACAAGCCCTATTTCTAGACAGGGCAAGGCTTACTTTACTGTGTGTGAGAGTGGGGGGTGGGGTACGCAGTGTGTGTACTGTGTGTATTTCTTACTGTGACAGTGGAAACACGCTTTCTGCATAGCTATTCCATCTATCCCCGGGTCTTTTCCTGTGAAGCTGTACGTTGCTGTTATGTGGCCATTGACACCTGGTGCCTACCATCTCAATGCCATGGTGTAGACAGACACAGGCAGTGTAGTTATTACATTCACTAGTCAGAGATACACAGTGTACAAAACATTAGGAACACCTTCCTAATATTGAGTTGCACCCCCCTTTTCACTCAGAACAGCCTCAATTCGTCGGGGCATGGACTTTACAAGGTGTTGAAAGCGTTCCACAGGGATGCTGGCCCATGTTGACTCCAATGCTTCCCACAGTTGTCAAGTTGGCTGGATGTCCTTTGGGTGGTGGACCATTCTTGACACACACGGGAAACTGTTGAGCGTGAAAAACCCAGCAACGTTAGTTCTTGACACACTCAAACCGGTGCTACCATACCCCATTCAAAGGCACTTAAATATTTTGTCTTTCCCATTCACTCTCTGAATGACACACATATACAATCCATGTCTCAATTGTCTCAAGGCTTAAAAATCTTTCTTTAACCGGTCTCCTCCCCTTCATCTACACTGACTGAAGTGGATTTAACAGGTGACATCAATAAGGGATCAGAGCTTTCACCTAGATTCACTTGGTCAGTCTATTTCATGGAAAGAGCAGGTGTTCCTAATGTTTTGTACACAGTCAGTGCTGCTGTCTTAGTCAGTCACACATTGTCTCAACATGGATGACTTCAATGTCACATGCTTAATTTCCTCTTGTCCCCCTCAGCGGTTGTTTCCGGAGAAGTTGTCGTCCTGCCAGTGGCTGCCTGCTGTGTCCGAGGCGGTGGTCAGGAGGCCGTGTGTGCGCCTCCCTCTGGTCACTATCACCACTGCGGTCATCATCATCCTAGCAGTCTTCAACCTGGTAAATTAGTACGGCGACTCACTAACTCACAGCTCACTGATTTAAACAGAACATAATGCCATTACGTGTACATGCAATTACATCAACTTTTTATAGCAACAAGAGCATTAGCTTCTTATTGTAACAAGTACATCAAGTCATAAACAGACATGCCAATAACACATGCTTTACAGCCTTTGTGTTCTCAGAGTCAGACCCACTTAGTGGTTGACTGTCAATCAAATCTTCTTGTTCCCTCTAGTGCTTCATCCAGACGAAGTCACCGTGTGATATCAATGGTAACCCTGATCTGATTCGGTGGAACAACTCCAGTGAGCAGCATCTAGACAGCCTGTTCTACCTGCCGGTGAGAGATGCCTACAATATCCCTCACTAACAGGTTTTCTGAAGCTCAGTTAATAGAGCATGGCGCACTTGCAACGCCAGGATAGTGGGTTTGATTCCCGGGACTACCCATACATAAACATGTATGCACACATTACTGTAAGTCGCTTTGGATAAAAGCGTCTGCTAAATGGCATATTAATAGAACAGTTATGAAATGATACTTTCCATTTCAGTGTTTTTATTGTTGTTTGCAAATATAAATTACAAATAATAAACAATGAAATGAAGAACTGGCACTTTCCATTGATGAAGGTTTTCCTCGTCTCCTCACTCATTCTCTCTCTCTCTCTCCATCTCTCAGTACTCTGTGTTCAGCTGTATCCTGGCTCTCATAGCTTGTGGAGTGTTCCTGAGGGTGAGCTTTGAGCTCAAAGTGGTCTTCCTCACCCTGGCCTCCACAGCCTACTACATCATCATCCTCAGCTCCAAGGCTGATCTCTTCAGCTGCTATGAACGCATGCTTTACAACCAACTCAATAAAAACAGGTACTATAGCAGGTCTTGTGTACCAGGGCAGGGGTTGATTCAGTCAATTCAGGAAGTGATTCAGGAAGAAATTAAACATTTATATATTATTAAGTCATTTCTGAAAATTGCCCATTTGTTTTCTATGAAGATTGTTTCAATTCAATAATTGAATTTCAATCCACTTCCTGAATTGAATACTGAATTGACCCCAACCCTGTTCTGTACTGTGCATCAAATACCTGGTACTATATCCTGCCTGGTTTATACTGAGCTTTACTTTAGATGACCTCTAACCCCTGAGCTCTGTGTTCTAGCACTGAGGACTCTGGGACCATTCTGAGGGCATTGGGGCTGGTCAAACACCCCGAGGTGATGAGCTGCATATACATCACCTTGTTCCTGGTCACCATGCTCATCATCTCACAACAGGTCAGGACATGTTCCCTCCTTTTCTTTGTTCTGCTCTCCTCTCTTCCCCTGCCCATCTTCCCCCGCCCCTCTCTTCCCCCGCCCCTCTCGTCCCCCGCCCCTCTCGTCCCCCGCCCCTCTCTTCCCCCGCCCCTCTCTTCCCCCGCCCCTCTGCGTCCCCCGCCCCTCTCTTCCCCCGCCCCTCTCTTCCCCTGCCCCTTTCTTTTTACTACTAATTGACCACATCACTTCTGTCCCGTAGAATGAGTCATGCTTCCGCCAGGACTTCCTTCTGAAGAACAAGAACCGTACGGAGCAGGATGAGATCGAGACCAGGGAGAACCTGAACCGCCTGCTCCTGGAGAACGTGCTGCCGGCCCATGTGGCCGCACTGTTTGTCGGGGAGAATAAAAAGAACGAGGTGGGATTCCTCACAAACACTTTACTTACTGAGAAGTACAAGGTAGGGGTCCAGGATGGATGACTGGTAGTGGACTGAGCCCAACTCATCCTCCCCTCCTCCTCCTCCTATCTGCACTGGGGTCCCATCTCCACTGGCCTGCACTCACTAAAGCTTAATGGGAAACACTTAGTAGTGGAATTGATTGATTGGATTTACCCGTAAATGGTTTGTTACGATTTCCAGTAGGAATGTGGTTAGTGGTTAAGGGATGGAACCCCCAGGGTAAGGACGGTCCCACTTCTATGGATCATTGTACAGTATATCAGTGCCTGCCTGACCCCACCTACCAACCCACAGCTCCATGAATCAGCCCCTTCATAGGAATTGTGATTTGTGATGTCGTCTTTGGCAGCATGGTAGAGACAGAGCCACTGCATTCTTACAGCAACGTCCTCAACTCCTACTGCCCCTACTCTCAGCCACTATCAAATAGTCCACATCAACGTCCTCAACTCCTACTGCCCCTACTCTCAGCCACTATCAAATAGTCCACATCAACGTCCTCAACTCCTACTGCCCCTACTCTCAGCCACTATCAAATAGTCCACATCAACGTCCTCAACTCCTACTCCCCTACTCTCAGCCACTATCAAATAGTCCACATCAACGTCCTCAACTTCTACTCTCAGCCACTATCAAATAGTCCACATCAACGTCCTCAACTCCTACTGCCCCTACTCTCAGCCACTCTCAAATAGTCCACATCAACGTCCTCAACTCCTACCCCGCGCTACTCTCAGCCACTATCAAATAGTCCACATCAACGTCCTCAACTCCTACTCCCCTACTCTCAGCCACTATCAAATAGTCCACATCAACGTCCTCAACTCCTACTCTCAGCCACTATCAAATAGTCCACATCAACGTCCTCAACTCCTACTGCCCCTACTCAGCCACTATCAAATAGTCCACATCAACGTCCTCAACTCCTACTGCCCCTACTCTCAGCCACTATCAAATAGTCCACATCAACGTCCTCAACTCCTACTGCCCCTACTCTCAGCCACTATCAAATAGTCCACATCAACGTCCTCAACTCCTACTGCCCCTACTCTCAGCCACTATCAAATAGTCCACATCAACGTCCTCAACTCCTACTGCCCCTACTCTCAGCCACTATCAAATAGTCCACATCAACGTCCTCAACTCCTACTCTCAGCCACTATCAAATAGTCCACATCAACGTCCTCAACTCCTACTGCCCCTACTCTCAGCCACTATCAAATAGTCCACATGATACAGACATAAACACACTAGCCAAACCACTGATAAGCAGAGTCACTTAATCAAAACGGTGTAATTAAAGTTAAAAGAAATTCACAATATTTATTCAAAACAAAAAGATATTACAGAGGATTGTCCATCTTGTCTTACTTCATAAGATATGATAAACTTACAGAAATTCAGAGCTTGGCCTACTTTTACCTCTACCGCTGAAGGCCATGGACATCCCCTCCACTATGTCTCCCTCACTCCGGCCCTCCACAGCCCAGTCACAGGGTTATGACCAGTGTTACCGCTAAATCACCATGGAAATAATTCAGCCTTTTAATAAATCTGGTTTAATTATTTACTCTTGACATGTTTTTCTGGGAGCACAACACAACAGAACAGCTATTAGTGTTTGACATGTAGGTTACAACCTGAGAAGTACTGTACTGAAGCCACTTCAGTTGTTAAAGATGAGTGCTCATCAGCTTAGCTAGAACACTGCATCTACCTGAACGGTAATCTCAATGGATGGCACAGTGTCAACAGTGTCAAATCAAACAACACAACAAAAATATGCTTTGAGGTTTACCTCAGAGATTTGACATCTAGGAGCAGAAGGATGGGACTTCGACAGCCTCCCACTCTCCCAGATAATGGGTTTTAGAGGCCCTGTTTAACATTGGCTCCCCTTGTACAGTCTAATCACTGGTCATTTCCTTGCCAGACGTAAACACAGTGAAAACAGTTAGGAACATCTGGCACTTGAGGAGCTGTTGTGGTGTCTGTCCCTCTCATAATTCTGAATTGGCTTTCTTTCAAAGATGTGGCTCTGTGCTCTGTCTTTTTAATATTTGTTGTGTGAACCTGAAACTTCCCTCTATCTCTGTTGTGAAGTGTATGTCTATGTTCTTCTGCTTAGTGTTACTACATGGCATTGCCTCTAAGTTGTACCCCTCCTTCCTCAGGATCTGTACTACAAGTCATATGACTGTGTGTGCGTGATGTTCGCCTCGGTACCGGACTTCAAAGAGTTCTACACGGAGTGTGACATCAACAAGGAAGGTCTGGAGTGTCTGAGGCTCCTCAACGAGATCATAGCAGACTTCGATGAGGTCAGAGAACCGCTGGCAGCCATCAACAATCTAAAATTACATGTCCCAGTCATACAAATAAGAAAACTAACCCTGGCTCACACATCCACTTGTTTTCCCACACACAGCTTCTGTCCAAACCCAAGTTCAGTGGAGTTGAGAAGATCAAGACCATCGGAAGCACTTATATGGCGGCCGCAGGGCTGAGTGGCACCCCAGGACAGGAAAAGAACCAGGTAGCTACTAACTATTTGACCCAGGTCATGTGGAAGGGGAGGGGTTACACAGCATGCAACTGTGCATACCTTTTGATTTTCTATAGATAAAGTACTTGAAATAACTGTCATTATGTAACTAGTAGTAGTATCCTGTGTGTGGACTTTATGATGAACCTGTGTTGTTTCAGGATCGAGATAGGCAGCAGGCACAGATAGGGAACATGGTAGAGTTTGCCATTGCCCTCATTGGCAAGCTGGACGGCATCAACAGACACTCCTTCAACAGTTTTAGGCTGCGTGTGGGTGAGTAAAGCTTGGGCACTGGCCTGGGCATATATTAACTATATTAATTAACTAGTACCATATACATTAACTACACATTACGTCTGCAATGCATCCGGTTCTATCCATCTTTATTAGGGTTTCATTGGTTGTTATTCTAGTGCTAAGAGTTTTTCCTGAACAGCTGCGCCTGTTGGGAGCCCTAGTTATAGAAGAAAACACTCCTGGCCCTACGATACCATATCTATCTAATCACGTAGGAGGACATTCTTTCCAACTGTCCACAATAGCTAACATTGACTCTCCATGATACCGCTGGTCTCCCTGTGTACTGTTGTGACATAGTTCTCAGACAGCTTATTCTGAGCAGATCCCCCAGGCTTTAGGAAAACATTTATAATGCTCGAGAGATAAAAGCACGCATTACGGTTTTACTACATAAACACAGAAAGCTGGCATGAAATACCAGATTTTTTGGGGGGGGAAAGGTCTGGTGCATCAAAGGATCTGTGTCCCCCCCAAAAATCTAAATATCTAAATAACAAATGAAGTCCACATAATTCTCCCTGGAAGAATTTTTTTGTTAAAATGCAGAGTCCAACATGAACAACTGGCAGATGGTCTGGCTGAACAACTGGCAGCGGTGGCAGGTAGCCTAGCGGTTAAGAGTGTTGGGCCAGTAAACGAAAGGTTGCTGGTTCTAATCCCCGAGTTGACTAAGTGATACATTTGTCGATGTGCCCTTGAGCTACACTAATTGCACCTGTAAGTTGCTCTGGATAAGAGCATCTGCTAAATGACTAAAATGGAAAGCCATTTTACAGCTTTGACTCCCTGTGGTTGACTCGGTCAGACAAGCTGATGGTACTTGTTAGACCCTGTTACTGTATATCACTGAATTGAGCATGTCAATTATTTTTCCAGTTTTCTGTGTGTCGTCATGCTCTCCTCAGGCATAAATCGGTCAGTCTAGCTGATAGTCATTGTCTTGGACATCACATTCTAGTGGCTTGTTAGACTGGTGGGCTACTCTACAGTATGCGACTGGTTTAGCCCCAGCAGGTATCTCGTTATGTGTGCCCTGTGTCACTGTGTGCCTGCTTTTCACAGGCATTAACCATGGGCCTGTAATTGCTGGGGTGATTGGAGCCAGAAAACCTCAGTATGACATCTGGGGCAACACTGTCAACGTGGCCAGTAGGATGGAGAGCACTGGAGAGCTTGCCAAGATTCAGGTTCAGTACAACAACCTAGTCTTGTCAGCCATACTCCAGTATTGTCCTAGCTAGTCTGGCTGGAGAGATGAACTATAACCACACAAAAACCATGGCTGCAGCATAGTAATGTTTGTCTATGTTTCTCTTTTCCCTTGCTTCGTGTCTGATGTTTCTGCTCCAGGTCACAGAGGAGACGTCGGACGTGCTCCAGAAGCTGGGCTACTCCTGTGAGTGCCGAGGCCTCATCAACATCAAGGGAAAAGGCGAGCTGACGACTTTCTTTGTGTGCACGGACATGAGCAAGCAGCAGGGAATGGGCCTGAGCTGAGGTCTAAGGTGAGCACACTACTGTGTGGACTCTGGGCCTGGAGGCTCATACGTGTGCTGGGTCGGTCGCAGGACATCACAGGACACAGTCTAGCATTCAGCACAGACTAATTAAACGAATGCACACAAGTTAACATTCTTAGAGTAAACCTACCAGAGCACACAACTATAATCCATCTCAGTGCTTCAGTCAGCGATGATCCTGACCGGACCAGAACAAGACATGAGAACATGACCTTGTGGTCCTAGAGGTTATATTTAGGATTGTTTGTTTCCAGGAATCCCTTTGGGATTTTTGGAGATCCAGTTCAAATGTGTGCATTCAATTGGACTGACATGGAGGTTACGTAAAGCACTGGTCGTCATCATACTGGATTCTATCACCTGATATTCGTAGAACCTTGCTGGAATATTGAGATGCACAAAAAACATCTTCAGTCCGCTCTTAAAACTGAGCTGTTTATCAAGCAAATGGTGACAAAAACAATGGAGTGAGTGCTGCTGCATGTTGAGTGACAGAAGTGTACATACTCTCCGTCATGGTTTTCTAGACCTTAAAAGGTAGACTAAGCGAAATAACGTTGTCACAAGCTGCACCGCAGATATTGCGATGAGTGAGATGCAAGACGTTCTCTCTCACAGTCAAACAGTATCTGCACGGAACCAAAACAGCGGAGAAGTTTAACCTTGCGCTTCAACGCTCTGTTGTGGAAATTGACCCACTATGCTGTTTACTTTGGGCATCTACATCGTATCGCTGAGTCTACCTTTAACACAGTTTGTGTTCGTTGAACAGTCACCCTTTAATAATTTCTTATTTTTCAGTTTGGCTCATATGACCATGGGACTAAATGTAAATATTGTAGCCAAATATCTTGCCTCCTGAAACAGCTGTGAGACCGATGGACAGTCTGTTCTATTACTGTGTAATGGACAGTCTGTTCTATTACTGTGTAATGGACAGTTTTATATGGTGTGAGGTGTACGGTTTACCGATTTTGTCTTTCAAATTATCTTAGAACACACGCCTGATGACGACTAAGTGTTATATGCACAATATAATCAATTCTGAAGAGTAAAACTAAACATTCTGGTGACTTGTCATGTATGAAAAGTTATCTTTAGAGAGCCTAACTCAGTGCTTCAGCCAGATTCAGCCATATTAGTTTTAAATGTATAGATTGCATTGACTGGCCAACATGAACCTGCAGTGTGTCTTATATGCTGCCTGTCTGCACATGCTTTCTGGGAATCGCCTGTCAAACTGACATTCTACTTGGTGTCCTTTGTTGACCTGCTGTCAAACAATCAACTGTCGCTTATTGTTGCAGTTAACATTATCAGACGAACACACAGGTTATAATAATGTGAAAATGACAATGCCGTTTTAGTGTAAGCGCCATTTTGAAAAGACCACCTGAAATCTCAGCCTGTTTGGTGGGATAGAGTTTTGGCCTGGCAGTAAATTAGTTAAGACCAATAAGAAAGAGTTCCAATCCTCTCGGCCAATAACAGCTTGTTTTCAGTTCTCCCCTCCCCAATCACACCACTGACAGTCCTAGCAAAGAGCAAATTAGCTGTTTGTTTGACCATTGTTTAATTGAAAACAATCACAGTAACATACTTGTTACCCAGAAATGATTTGATAACGTCAGCATTGGACCTTTTAAGATACATTCTTCTCTGTGCCTCAAAACTGACTTGTTCTGTGGCCTTACTCAACGTCTGACTGCCAAACGAATGTGTCTGTCGTGTTGCTTTCATGTTATGCTGTCTGAGGAATGTGTGAGTTTGCATTTTGTACAGTTGCGATGTAATAAATTGTTTTGCAAGTCAGTGTTTTAAAAGCTGAATCCCAACTTGATTTACGAAGACACGGAATAACAGATTGGATAAGGTAGATGACAAATCGATTTTTTTGTATATATAAAAAAGGTTTATTAAATGAAATGCAAACAAAAAGCACCTTTTTGGACACTACAACAGATGGGATGTTATTAGGAGGATGGTTGCTGTGAATTCTGTTATACTGCGACGACTGGAATCTGCTGAACTTCAGGCAAGGTATCCATAGGCTCAACAGCCACTGGAATCAAGATGACAGACATAAGGGAATAGCTTTGACATTCCACAACATGTAAAAAAGTTAATTACATTCTAACACAATTAAATACAACTTTACCCCCTCAGGGGGCAATTAAAAGATAAGTCAGTTTTGCAAGTAGGCCTACCACTTGACTGAACACATTCACAAAATAAACCAGTATATGGTTAGAATGTTTATTACCCATAAACTAAATGTTAACCAGGGAAACATATTCTGGGTGGTTTAAGACTACCTGTGGTGAGGTCTATGAGTGGTTCATCTGCCTCTAGGGGTATAGCGATGCCCATGGCCCTCCTGATCCCATACACACTGCTCACATCTCCTGGAGCCACCTGACTGGTCAGTTGGGCTAGGTTACCAGTCACCTTCTCAGCTACAGGGAGACAAATGAGAAATGATATTAGAGCCCAACTTCAAGCCAAAGGTGGAGTCCAAATAAAGATCACTGGCAGTAGTGTAGCTGAGAAATCGAGGGCCCAGGCATTTCTTCCACTGGAATTAAAATTGAAAATAAATTCATGTTTAGTCAGAACTGTTTCTGGTTGCACTATTTTTAGAGTTCAAACCAAAGCTTGAATCCAAATAAAGACTGTTGCTGTGGGGGAAAGAGCATATCTGGTCAGTTGCACAACAATGACTTCAACCAAAATGTGTCTTCTGCATTTAACCCAACCCCTCAATCAGAGAACCCCCCCCCCAATAAAATACAGAGTGGAATTCCGTTCTCCTTTAAAAAGAAAAGGAAGTGTTACCCAGCTGCAGCTCCTTGGTTGTTGGGGCGAGCAGGCAGATGATGTTGGGGGGCTGCTTGACACTCAGGCGTTCCCTCTGCGCTTCCTGCAGCTCATGGAGGAGCTTTGTAGTCTCATCCAACTTCTGCTGGAAGATTTGGGCCTCTGATGCACATAAAGACATATACACACTTGATTACTTAAATATCCTAAGGAAGCTTACATTGACCTGTGCAGGGTCATCTACAATGGGTTCCATTTTCCCTCTTATCTTCATAGACTATATTCAACTGGGGCTGCATATGGCCTACAACAGCCCAGGGAGGCTACCTGCAAGGCTGTAGTAGTAACCAACCACTGGATCTGTCAGAAACACCTCAATTACCTTCAGGAAGGGTTCAAGCCTAGGGGATTTAAAATGTAACTCTTTGGCTCTCAGTAGCTTTAGAGAATGAACTGGCATGCTGTTGGGGTTTGCCCTTTGGTCAGTTAGAGGTGATCTATACCCTCAGAGAGGAGGTCCGGTGGAGTCTGGAGGTCCAAGCCCAGGCCGATCACAGAGCCCAGGGAGGCTAGCCTGCTTTCAGCCTGCTTGCTGGCCTCTGGTTCAACCACCTGAGAGAAAAACAGAAGGGTTAAAGAAAAGTTAGATTAGTAAAAGCATTTTTGTTTGGATTCCAAGTCACCCAGCGCTGCAGTCAGTGAATCTTTGAAATTGCATTCCTGAAAGGAGAGGCGGCAGCTAGGCCAGATATTTTCTAGTAGCTCGAGTCGATACCTCTGCCAGTCCCTTTCCAATAAAATCTAATGAAACAAAGAGCAGCAGCAACACCCAAGCAGGGATAAACTGGACATTGGCCAAGCACAGCAAACAGCCGGGTACAGAGAGCTGCTGTGTGCTGAACAGGTCTGATGCTTTTCTTTCCTCCCTCTACACTGCTGTGACTGAGGAGCCATTCAGCCGCCCAATGAAGGGAGCGCAGAAAGAAAACACAGACATTTCCACATCCCTGACACAGAGAGTGCGTGAACAGCCCTGATCTCAGGGGCTGGTGGAGAGAGGCAGTGTTTTGAAGGGGAAATGTTATTTCCATGTGTTGGATCTAGCAGCTAGCTAACGAGCCTGCCATGTTGTTGACACAGCTGGAACACAACAGCTACGGCATGTGCAGAAGCTGTTAATATTATCCAACACTTTTGGTGGGGTGTGGGGGTTAGCTGGGGTTCACCTCAGGTGGGTGTCGTTGAGACCTAGGGTGTGGTGTCTCTCCTTTATCTGCTGAGGTTGTCCAGGTTTAGTGTCCTAGTGTAGCTGAGACTTACCTCCATGTCCTGGTCTCTAGTCTCAGAGGTTTCTGTTGGCCCTTGCTCATCTGGACGGGTCTGACGAGCAAGAACACATTAAGTTAGTGTCCAATCTTTTCCCCAAAATAACTGTAGCCATATAATTCCCATACAGATAAATGCATAGTGGTTCTACCTCTCTCAGGGTTTTGGAGTGCTCCCCGTTAGTCAACGCATCCAGGAGGTTGTCTGCCAGTTTGTACATGTGCTCCTCCGATTTGGACAGGAACTCCGAGAGGCTGCAGACACAATGACAAACACATTACATCAGTGTGTGTTTGTGTATCCTAGTCACATTTGCTCTCCTCTCAGAAGCAGCAGTAGGGTCGTATCAGGTTTACCATGTGTTCTTAGCCTCCACCACAGTGAATCTCATCCACGCCAACAGAACCATAAAACGCCTACTCTAATATACAAACCCAATGAAATACAGGGACATCTGGACTGTTATGCGCATGTTGGAATACTCAAAGCTTTGTTTGCAATAATTTACAGTAAAGTAGGCCCTTGTTATTGTAAATGTCAGGTCCTCCCATAATATTACAGCGTAATGTTGGGGGAGGATGAGGAGCCACACATGCATACCTCTCAGATCCCTGGAGGCTGGCCTCCTCTCCATAGAAGGAGTAGATCAGGTCAGAGTCCTCTTTCCCGATGTTGGCGAAGCTCGAGTCGTAGGCGGGTGCGTAGGAGGTGTACGGACCGTAATTCATGTACGATACTGCGAGAGCGGAGATTGGGTTACATTACAGCTCGTAAACACAGATGGAGATACATTTATATGACTATGAAAAACTGATTTTTATAGAATCACAATCTGACATGGCTACATGGCCTTATCAAATCTTAGGGAAAAACAATGTTGCCCATGATTGGATTTATAAATGGATAGATTAAGACTGGTATTTATGTTGGTTTAACATTTGATTTATACATGTGCTTCTATACAAGCTCTGGGTTCAGTCCCTCAGGTGAGAAGAGGATATTCAGCCACTCTTGGGAGACGATGGAAGTCGATATGAGAAATGCTTTTTTATTATTAAACTCTGTCACTAAGGCCCCTTCAGCTTACCTGGTGTGACCATGTTCCTCTTGTCCTCCTTGAAGCCCTGCAGGGTGTTGATGCCACTCTGCAGCCGGTTGGACATCATGCCCAGCTTCACAGGGCAGTAGCCCACATCTGTAGAGATAACAGAGTTGATTGAGAAATAGAGGCTCATTTACAATTAAAAGCTGATGATTTTATTATACTTGTTAGGTTAAAAACATGGCATTTTGGCCACCAACAGCCTTCATCAGAAGGACAGAGTTAATTACATAGTTGGAATCAATCATGGATTCCCGTTTTCCCATGTTGCACAAATAGAAATGGATATAGCACAACTAGCTAACTGTGGCCGTGACTATGACTGGACCTACCTCCAGCAACAAGGTCAACTGGGTTCAGGATTGCCAGTGTGGTGGAGCCATCAGACTTCCTCCTCTCAAAGTCCAGCTACATAACGAAATAAAACAATAGTCATATTATTACATTAGTGGACATAATGAATATGTTCACTAAATTAGACAATACATTTCCTATATTATAGATGGGTTAAGAGAGCTTGGTTGGCCTAAACAGATTGATTAAGCCAATTCCATAGCCCGTAGCTCTCTCACCTCACTCTCCAGCCCTCTGTTGGACAGTTTGCCTCCTGAATCTTCGATGAGCTTGCGGATCTCTTCAAGCTCCTGCTCTGCCTGACTGACAACCTTGGACACTTCGTCTTTGGAATCATTGTCTTTCCTGGAAGTATTGGAGAACACAGACAAAGTATAGACGAGTAAGAGACTTTGGAAAGTGATTCATAGGGCTTCATTGTTCCAATACCAAAAGGATCACCAGCAAATAGGAATTTATTTTGCTGGCATTCATTGGTGATTACAATACGTTTTGAAACACTATCATAACATCTAAATCTAATAGAGAGAATCAATTTAATACTATAGCTACATGTTCCCAATGAATATGCTGCCAATATACTTTCAAACAAACTTCACATCAAATCTTATAAGTCCTCATGCTGTAGTCTGTTATTTGCTAAAGCATTTTCTACCCATTACACCTCAGTGGGGTTTACTAGGACAACAACTCCTAGGTTTCAGAGACTGATTGGTGTGAAACGTGCTGCATAGTGCTGACTGAACACAAGACCTGACACGCTCAGTCATTCCATTAAATCTCTCTCAGCCTCTAGCCAGAGTCTGTGGAAAGAACTGATCCACCAAACACTTGGGAGGAGAACAAGCCCACAGCACTTGGACACTACCCAAGGCTTATTAACATTAGTGGGCAATACTGCTTCCTGGTTGGGATCTGTGTTGGGTAAATGGGCGAGAACAGCTTCTCACAGTCTAATCTAGGAACGAGCACCTTACCCCCTATCTGAAATCTATATATTACAGTGGCTTGTGAAAGTATTCACCCCTCTTGGCATTTTTCCTATTTTGTTGCCTTACAACCTGGAATTAAAATTGATTTTTTGGTGGTTTGTATCATTTGATTTACACAACATGCCTACCACTTTGAAGATGCAAAATATTTTTCGGTATGAAACAAACAAGAAAAAAGAAAAGAAAAAAACTTGAGCTTGAACTATTCACCCCCCCAAAGTCAATACTTGATAGAGCCACCTTTTGCAGCAATTACAGCTGAAAGTCTCTTGGGGTATGTCTCTATAAGCTTGGCACATCTAGCCACTGGGATTTTTGCCCATTCTTCAAGGCAAAACTGCTCCAGCTCCTTCAAGTTGGATGGGTTCCGCAATCTTTAAGTCATACCACAGATTCTCAATTGGATTTAGGTCTGGGCTTTGACTAGGCCATTCCAAGACATTTAAATGTTTCCCCTTAAACCACTTGAGTGTTGCTTTAGCAGTATGCTTAGGGTCATTGTCCTGCTGGAAGGTGAACCACCGTCCCAGTCTAAAATCTCTGGAAGACTGAAACAGGTTTCCCTCAAGAATTTCCCTGTATTTAGCGCCATCCATCATTCCTTCAATGCTGACCAGTTTCCCAGTCCCTGACGATGAAAAACATCCCCACAGCATGATACTGCCACCACCATGCTTCACAGTGGGGATGGTATTCCCGGGGTGATGAGAGGTGTTGGGTTTGCGCCAGACATAGCATTTTCCTTGATGGCCAAAAAGCTCAATGTGTGTACGGCTTAAAGTGGTCCTATGGACAGATAATCCAATCTCCGCTGTGGAGCTTTGCAGCTCCTTCAGGGTTATCTTTGGTCTCTTTGTTGCCTCTCTGATAAATGCCCTCCTTGCCTGGTCCGTGAGTTTTGGTGGGCGGCCCCCTCTTGGCAGGTTTGTTGTGGTGCCATATTCTTTCAATTTTTAAATATTTGATTTAATGGTGCTCCGTGGGATGTTCAAGGTTTCTGATATTTTTTTAATAACCCAAGCCTGATCTGTACTTCTCCAACACTTTGTCCCTGACCTGTTTGGAGAGCTCCTTGGTCTTCATGGTGCCGCTTTCTTGGTGGTGCCCCTTGCTTAGTGGTGTTGCAGACTCTGGGGCCTTTCAGAACAGGTGTATATATACTGAGATCATGTGACACTTAAATATAGTCCACCTGTGTGCAATCTAACTAAATGTGACTTCTGAAGGTAATTGATTGCACCAGATCTTATGTAGGGGCTTCATAGCAAAGGGGGTGAATACATATGCACGCACCACTTTTCCGTTATTCATTTTGTATAATCTTTTGAAACAAGTATTTTTTTTCATTTCACTTCACCAATTTGGACTATTTTGTGTATGTCCATTACATGAAATCCAAATAAAAATCCATTTAAATTACAGGTTGTAATGCAACAAAATAGGAAAAACGCCAAGAGGGGTGAATACTTTTGCAAGGCACTGTAGTTTATGGTTTATGTAAATTGTGTCTGAGATCGATATCCATATATGATGACTCTCCAAGCAATTAATAACTAAAAGCATATTGTCTGTTCATGTGCAGGGTAAAGTTATCACTGTACCTGGGAGTGTTTGGTGCAGACTGGGCGGTCTCACTAGGATCTATGGGGCTGGGGCCGTCTTTACACTGGTCCATGCTTGAGTTGCCCACCTCTCCCGTCTTCCCTGACTGGTTGGCTGGGTTCTCCAGGTCAGCCATGAACTCAATACTCTGCCTTAGGCTCTCAAGCCTCTCCTGTGGGACAGAGAGAGAGTTGACACAATTTACGCCACAATCCCTTGTTATTCCAATCTAGTGGTCTTGTTATTACAGACTCTTCTTGGGCCCCAATAATTTAAACAAATATAAAAGCATTGTGGTGAAGATGCATTTCTAAACATTCAGGGGTATGAGAAGTCGTATGGCGCCCTCTGCTGTTCATGTGGCCACAAGCGATTATTTCATCCAGGCACAAGTTTAGTGCCGGTTTCCTAGACAAAACGCATTCAAGGGAAGATCCCATATGTATGTGTGAGATGTATGTGTTAAATTTCCTTCTGTAGACGCACTCTCCTTACCGGGCGGAGGATCTTCATGCCAGAATGGAGCAGCTTCCTGGCAGCTTTGTGGTAAATGGTCTCTGGCTTGTTGTAGATCATGGCATTCTCACACATGATCCTGAAGTCCACCTGTATCAATGGAGACACATGGCAGTCAGTCACTGGACTCTGCATATGTTAAACATTGGTTTTCTATTCAAATCAACACTTCAAGCTTGATTGTCAATCAATCCACTGCTTTAGAATGACAGATGACTAAAGAAAGCTATTCTGGAAGAGTTATTCGGCAAGAAGGTAGTGCAGTTGACAGGTGTACCTTGAGCTCCTCCAATGACTGGTAATACTCATTCTTGACTTTCTCCTTCATCGCGCCGAAGTCCATGGGCCGCTTGATGATCGTGGAGTAGCCAGGAGCGATGAGGTCAGTCACAGGGAACGAGAAAAACGCACTTGGATCTTTCCTACAAGAGAAAGTCAGTTGTTGCTTTGTTAGGCCTCAATGCAATTTTATTTTACCAGATAAGTTGACTGAACACATTCTCATTTACAGCAATGACCTGGGGAATAGTTACAGGGGAGAGGAGGGGGATGAATGAGCCAATTGGAAGCTAGGGATGATTAGATGGCCATGATGGTATGAGGGCCAGATTGGGAATTTAGCCAGGACACCGGGGTTAACACCCCTACTCTTACGATACGTGTCGTGGGATCTTTAGTGACCACAGAGAGTCAGGACACCCGTTTAACATCCAATCCGAAAGACGGCACCCTACACAGGGCAATGTCCCCAACCACTACCCTGGGGCATTGGGATATTTCATTGGGATATTTTTTTTAGACCAGAGGAAACAGACTGATAATCAATTAAATGTCAATTTCTTAGTAACAAGCTTCACCTTTGGAGCTGTCTGATGAGCTGACTCAAGGCTTCCTGCAGTGGGGTCAGTTCTTTCTCTGAGAATGAGAGTGAGAAAGCACGCAAGAGAGAGGTGGGTAAAGAGAAGGCGAGTAAGAAAAACAGATAAATAATGGTTAAAATGTTTCCATATATTAATAGAAATTAAAGGCCAAGAAAGGATTACGGAAAAGTGGCAGCCATTGTAGAAACTGAGGAAGTAACTTACCTTCCACTTTATTCAAGGAGGATGCCAGATCTGAACGGACAGGGGTCCTGCTCGCCTCCCTATCATCCCAGTCTGTATCAGCGTCCTGTCCCTTCTTCTTCTTTGTCATCTAAATGCACCATATAAACATGTTCGTTGACACTTAAATTTTCATTTGTGATAGTAGATCACCTACCCATCACAGTCTATGGGCCAAATAAACCCCTTTTTGAATTCCGAAAATCAAAAGACACCTCAAAGTTTTTGAAGTATTGCTCTTGGGCGATTCAATGTAGTCAGAGCTGAATTCCCCAAAGGCTGGTATCTGCTCCACTCAGTTGGTGGAGTTCATCAGACACTTACACATGAGTGGAGTTTAGTCAGCTAGCACCACCCATGCCATGGAATGAAATGGTAGCTACTCTCCCCTAGAGATTTCCCTCAAAAACAGTACAAAAGGTAAACAGGGGCTGTAATCAAAATATGGATTCCCAAACTCACCTTTTTCTTTTTCTTGTCATCAACTGGTGACATGGTATCATTCCTTTCCTTATCCTTTTTCTTCTTCTTTTTCTTGTGTTTCTCTACATCTGGATGTTCGTCATAAGTGTTTTCAAAGCTCGAGCTCCCAGTCGTCACCTCATTTCCAGCAACCTTCAGAACCAATTTCAGTGGTCTCTCCCCGTACTCTGTAGATGGGACACATTGGGTTAGCTGTACGTACACTACCGTTCAAAAGTTTGGGGTCATTTAGAAAATGTCCTTGTTTTCGAAAGAAAATCAATATTTTTGTCCATTAAAATCACATCAAATTGATCAGAAATACAGTGTAGACATTGTTAATGTTGTAAATGGCTATTGTAGCTGGAAACGGCTGATTTGTAATGGAATATCTACATAGGCGTACAGAGGCCCATTATCAGCAACCATCAGTCCTGTGTTCCAATGGCACGTTGTGTTTGCTAATCCAAGTTTATAATTTTAAAAGGCTAATTGATCATTAGAAAACCCTTTTGCAATTATGTTAGCACAGCTGAAAACTGTTGTGCTGATTAAAGAAGCAATACAACTGGCCTTCTTGAGACTAGTTGAGTATCAGCAATTGTGGGTTCGATTACAGGATCAAAATGGCCAGAAACAAATAACTTTCTTCTGAAACTCATCAGTCTATTCTTGTTCTGAGAAATGAAGGCTATTCCATGCGAGAAATTGCCAAGAAACTGAAGATCTCGTACAACGCTGTGTACTACTCCCTTCACAGAACAGCACAAACTGGCTCTAACCAGAATAGAAAGAGGAGTGGGAGGCCCCGGTACACAACTGAGCAAGAGGACAAATACATTAGTGTCTAGTTTGAGAAACAGATGCCTCACAGGTCCTCAACTGGCAGCTTCAAATAGTACCCGCAAATGGGATGCTGACCTTCTAGGCAGAGTTGCAAAGAAAAAGCCATATCTCAGACTGGCCAAAAGAACACAGACACTGGAAGATTGGAAAAAAATGTTATCGACAGACAAATCGAAGTTTGAGGTGTTCGGTTCACAAAGAAGAACATTTGTGAGACGCAGACCAAATGAAAAGATGCTGGAGGAGTGCTTGATGCCATCTGGCAAGCATGGTGGAGGCAATGTGATGGTCTGGGGGTGCTTTGGTGGTGGTAAAGTGGGAGATTTGTACAGGGTAAAAGGGATCTTGAAGAAGGAAGGCTATCACTCCATTTTGCAAAGCCATGCCCTGTGGACGGCGCTTGATTGGAGCCAATTTCCTCCTACAACAGGACAATGACCCAAAGCAAAGCTCCAAACTATGCAATAACTATTTAGGGAAGAAGCAGTCAGCTGGTATTCTGTCTATAATGGAGTGGCCAGCAGTCACCGGATCTCAACCTTATTGAGCTGTTGTGGGAGCAGCTTGACCGAATGGTACGTAAGAATTGCCCATCAAGCCAATCCAATTTGTGGGAGGTGCTTCAGGAAGCATGGGGTGAAATCTCTTCAGATTACCTCAACAAATTGACAACTAGAATGCCAAAGGTCTGCAAGGCTGCAATTGCTGCAAATGGAGGATTCTTTGACGAAAGCAAAGTTTGAAGGACAATTATTATTTCTATTAAAAATCATAATTTCTAACCTTGTCAATGACTACATTTCCTATGCATTTTGCTATATTTCCTATTCAAACTCATTTCATGTATGTTTTCATGGAAAAACTTTTGAACGGTAGTGTACAGTCGTGGTCAAAAGTTGAATGACACAAATATTAATTTTCACAAAGTCTGCTGCCTCAGTTTTTATGATGGCAATTTGCATATACTCCAGAATGTTATGAAGAGTAATCAGATGAATTGCAATTAATTGCAAAGTCCCACTTTGCCATGAAAATGAACTTAATCCACCAAAAACATTTCCACTGCATTTCAGCCCTGCCACAAAAGGACCAGCTGACATCATTGAAAAATGTTTTACATTACATTTGTCATTTAGCAGACGCTGTTATCCAGAGCGACTTACAGTTAGTGAGTGCATACATTTTCATATTGGCCCCCCGTGGGAAACGAACCCACAACCCTGGCGTTGCAAGCATCATGTCAGTGATTCTCTCGTTAACACAGGTGAGAGTGTTGACGAGGACAAGGCTGGAGATCACTCTGTCATGCTGATTGAGTTAGAATAACAGATTGGAAGCTTTAAAACGAGGGTGGTGCTTGAAATCATTGTTCTTCCTCTGTTAACCATGGTTACCTGCAAGGAAACACGTGGCGTCATCATTGCTTTGCACAAAAAGGGCTTCACAGGCAAGGATATTGCTGCTAATAAGATTGCACCTAAATCAACCATTTATCGGATCATCAAGAACTTCAAGGCGAGAGGTTAGATTGTTGTGAAGAAGGTGTCAGGGCGCCCAAGAAAGTCCAGCAAGCGCCAGGACCGTCTCCTAAAGTCGATTCAGCTGCGGGATCGGGGCACCACCAGTGCAGAGCTTGCTCAGGAATGGCAGCAGGCAGGTGTGAGTGCATCTGCACGCACAGGGAGGCGAAGACTTTTGGAGGATGGCCTGGTGTCAAGAAGGGCAGCAAGGAAGCCACTTCTCTCCAGGAAAAACATCAGGGACAGACTGATATTCTGCAAAAGGTACAGGGATTGGACTGCTGAGGACTGGGGTAAAGTCATTTTCTCTGATGAATCCCCTTTCCGATTGTTTGGGGCATCCGGAAAAAAGCTTGTCCGGAGAAGACAAGGTGAGCGCTACCATCAGTCCTGTGTCATGCCAACAGTAAAGCATCCTGAGACCTTTCATGTGTGGGGTTGCTTCTCAGCCAAGGGAGTGGGCTCACTTACAATTTTGCCTAAGAACACAGCCATGAATAAAGAATGGTACCAACACATCCACCGAGAGTAACTTCTCCCAACCATCCAAGAACAGTTTGGTGACGAACAATGCCTTTTCCAGCATGATGGAGCACCTTGCCATAAGGCAAAAGTGATAACTAAGTGGTTCGGGGAACAAAACATCGACATTTTGGGTCCATGGCCAGGACACTCCCCAGACCTTAATCCAATTGAGAACTTGTGGTCAATCCTCAAGAGGCAGGTGGACAAACAAAACCCCACAAATTCTGACAAACTATACGCATTGATTATGCAAGAATGAGCGGTCACCAGTCAGGATGTGGCCCAGAAGTTAATTGACAGCAAGCCAGGGCGGATTGCAGTGGTCTTGAAAAAGAAGGGTCAACACTGCAAATATTGACTCTTTGCATAAACTTAATGTAATTGTCAATAAAAGCCTTTGACACTTATGGAATGCTTGTAATTATACTTCAGTATACCATAGTAACACCTGACATATCTAAAAACACTGAAGGAGCAAACTTTGTGACGACCAATACTTGTCATTCTCAAAACTTTTGACCACGACTGTATATTCCCAAATTTTTGAATGTAACCAACTCAAGTTGCTGCTGACAGTTCGCTGGCCGGCTAGCTCAACTGTAAGGTAGCCAACTAGCTAGCTAACTTAATAACTAGTTATGTTGCAAACAACAACAGACCACCAACATGGCGAGTTAGCTAACGTTAACGTTACCTCGCTACCTGGCTAAAATATGTAAATGAGTAGATAGCTAGCCATTTCAAAGTTCAATCTTTGGTTCAATGCATATAGGATAAAAGATAAAGCGGACAGCAATCTAATTAGATAGCTATATTTTAACATCTGTCAATTAGCTAACGTTAATGAGCTCGGTACATAGCATATGGCTAAGCTAACATGCAGTGAATTCAAATGGGTGATTATGCGCTAACTAACGTTAGCTAGCCTGGCTGACCAAAGCTCGCGCGTAGACCGCTATGAAGCGCGAGCATTTTAATGGTCCAAGAAATTCAACCAATACCAGCGCATTGTCTATTTAAATGTGTCTTACCTTCATATTTTTCAGACTTGTGCTTTTTATGCTTCTTGCCCATTATTTATATGGTTTGAATCTTTACGCTAGCTAACAGGCAGGTTGTTCTTTGTTTTCTATCCTGGAAGGGATAGCAATCGATTGCGGAGTGCTGGTTTTCTGCAGCGCCGCATGTCGGCTGGAGGTAAAATCACATTATTTTATAACCATGTTCAATGTTTATTAGTAGACAAGCCAAACCTACCTAACATGTCCAGTGTCCATGTTGTATGTTTTTACTGTAGTTATATATCTTTTTTATTGTGTCAGAAATGGTCCCTTCAAAAGGATATAAGAATGTATCAACTTTAGTCACCTGTAGGGGGCGTGATTACCACAGGATTGGTCTCAAGGTTTTCCTCAACTTCTAAACTGGACAGCAGATTCAGAAGCAATGTAGGCCTATAGTCCATAATGAGGTGATTGTCCTATGACGTCATCTCAGCCTCCTACTGAGTCATTTTGTATAATAATAAATGGACACTTGCTTTAGAAAGGTGAAGCACTCTAAGGTTATCAGATGCCCCTGGCCCGAACAGTCAGGCAGACTGGTTAAAACAGACGGAGCCGAAACAACTGAGCCATTGTGTGTGAGAGGGATCCCAAACACAGAGGAACGGAGGGTCAATGTAGCCTCTGATGTGTGAGTAACAGGCTTCCCCTCCGTGCCCTCTCTGGAGCCAACTAGGATAGACAGCTAGACCACTGTTTCTCACCTCTTTGTTTTTGGGGCCTCCACCCCCTCACTTCGGAGACACGATAGGGAGTGAATAAGTCAATTTACTCTGAGTAAATGTATAGAAATAAATTAGGTCCAGAGACAGTAACTTTGACCCACTAACTTCCACATGGCGGTTGCCTGTCCCACTTTCCATTTCCCTCCTCTGTGACTTTTCACTTTGACCAGCATGAAAGGCCAACTGATCCAGGACACATTTGTACTGTATGTTTAGCTTTCCCTGAGGCAGCCCCCCCCAGGCCATTCACTACATTGTTTACTTTACATTTCCACCAGTCCAGTCTGCCTTTAGTCCTCTGTTGGACTGTCTTTGTGTGGATGCCCACACTCTACAACAGATAGATAATAATACTCTAACGTGAGCTTGCTTTGAAACATTGCATTTTTTCTCTATCATATAATAACTCCTATTGTCATTATGGATCACAAATAGGCGTTTTACTTGCCCTGGCCTGGGCCCAAGACCAGCAAACTGTGAACTGTCCAAAGGGAGAGATAGCCCAAGCTAACACTTGTACATGGCTTATTATTAGGACACTGCACAGGCTTCTGCTCTGCCTCTATCCCCTTCCGAGCTGTTATGCTCTGTTAAATCGGCACATATTTTGCAGGCCTATGAATGACAGATGTTTTATTCATGGAGGGAAGAAAGTGTGCATTCTTTGAAGCACATTCCAGGTTTTATGAAGAGGCAGAGGATGGCGGCCGAGAATCCAGTTGCTCATAATCAGAATCGTTGGGAACGAAAAGAGACAGAATCGGCCTTTCCGGCCATACCTTCCTTTCAGATGGAAAGGTGATTCTGAGGCTCTGATGAATGTATAATTTTTAATCTATGGCTAGGCAAAACAATCCTCAATGAATTATAATTTATCTGGATATCAACTCCACTACATTTATGTGACATGATCACATTTTTACATTTCAAAGTTGATCATTGAGGATTCTTGTTGTATTCTATCTGTACAGCAAAACAGCTTAGTGTTATCACTGTCTGGCCCACGCAAGCAAATACCATTTTTATTTTGCCCTTAAGGATAACAGTTTTAAGCAGTGAGGTAAATCATGTCAGTTGATTTAAAACCCATCACATTCAGAGCTCAGGTTCAGCTCAGGCTTAATACTGTTACTGTCTGGTGAGTTCTGATACAGAAGCCTAAATGAGGAGCATCGGATCCAGTGTCGCAGCTTCTTTATCAATAGTCTCGACTATTATCTGCCTGTGTTGTCACTCTCTATCCCTCACAAGCCTTGGGGAGAGAGAATCACTGTCCAGTACTCTGTGTCCCTTGAAACTGAGATAAGGCTCAAAACCATTCAAAACTGACATGTCAAATCTTCACTTTTCTTGAGGCAAGAGCTTGAATAAGCTAACATTATGGCTGAAAATCACTACCGCTACACTGAATACCTATAAACATATGACCGAGGTCCTGTAATTTCAGGGCATTTGAAGGGAGGTACTGTAACTTAATAGAAAGCTGGATAGCGTGTGTCCCAGCCTGTGCCCCTACTCCCCAGCCCCAGCCCTTATTCCCAGCCCCATCAGCTGCCTGCTTGCCTGTCTGTACTCTGTACTCTGTACCCCTACTCCCAGCCCCAGAGAGGCCATGGGATCCATCTGTTTAATTTCATCTGTAGCTGCACACGCTTTGGAAGTCCATGGACGTCTCGGGATTAAAAGGAGATCGGTTACACCGAACAGGGCTAACAAATGGCAGATGTTGTGAAATTCATTATCCCCTGTCACAACAGAGGGGCTGAGGGGACCCAGAGATTATTTTCCACATGAAAGCATGCAGCATCCTAACAGAACCATGGGAAACCGCTTCCCACTCTGTGGCCTGTATGGAATTTGAATTTTTGCTCCATACATTCACAACAAAAACACAAACAGGGACACACAAAGGAGGGTTTGAAACGGTTTATCTGTCTTGCACATGGTTTGGGTTTGACCAACCCATCAGCACTTGAGATATGCACAGTGTTTATGTGCCACTGTAGGGCCAAAATACTATCATCATTTGAAATTTAAGCCAGTGGAACAATCCAGTTTCTACAGTTTTAGAATACCACAGAACCGTGTCGTAACATTTTTGTACAGAGTAGTGCTTTTTTTATGACCTTGGACAACCCAGTTTTATGCTATTGTCCATAGAAAATTGTCATACTGCCTCTATGCTATTCTCTATAAGCTTTTGCAATGCACTATCATCCAGGATCTCCAGCACATAATAATTGTTTCTAAATGACCTGAAAGCATGTAATCAAATCAAAGAAAATGTTATTGGTCGTGTACACAGAATGAATGGCCCATCAGTTGTTCCCTGACAGAGGTAAACACTGCTAAGCAGATTAACGTTTTCTTCTTTAAACTCAAAGGAAAGCAAGCTGAATCCTATTCAGATGTGACAAAGATGATGGTTTAGGGTCACCATGCCTGTCAACAACGAACAGGGTTTGAAGATGTATAACCAGCCATCAGATAAAAGAGATAGAAACATCAAAGAGTCGAAGCCAATCATTCTGTCTCTCCTGCCTGTCTCTCCTGACTGCTGCCAATCTGTCACTGTGATGGCTCCTTTGAGACTCCATCACTCACTCACATTCACTCACTCACTCACTCACTCACTCACTCACTCACTCACTCACTCACTCACTCACTCACTCACTCACTCACTCACTCACTCACTCACTCACTCACTCTCTCACTCTCTCACTCACAGATTGACGTTTAACTCTCCTCCTATCTATGGCCCATCACGGTTCCTGTGTGTAGCTTTGGTTTTCTGTTATACTGTTATAAGACTGTATTACTCCTAATGTTCACCATGGCAGATGTCCCAATATCTCTAATACAGTCTTGAGTCGCTGGATGACCTGGCTCTGTGTTGGAAGTTCCAATTTGGAACAGAGCACTGTACATCACTATGGTGATGAAATCATAATCTACTGTAGTCTGTACTTTATTGATTTCGTGATTATTCGCTCAAACTAATGTAAAACTAGTTTCAACAGCCAGGGTACCATGTGCTGCTACAGATAGAGGAGAATCAATGCAGAGAAGTGCTGCATGAAGTCATTTGATGTGCTGTCATTAGCATCTGCCGCTTCCCATCGTCAGACCCAGTCTTCTCTGATCCAATTACTCTAATGTATATTTTATTGGGCATTACTTAATGTTTTTGTAGTTTAAAGTCTTGTGCTTTAAGGTGCTATAATGTATTATTCTGTTTTTGAAAGCTCCATTTCAATGGATGTGGAAGTAATTTTTTTGTGTGAGTGGAGAGTACTCTGATGTGTGACTGCGGGGGAGTCTTGTTGGGGGTTGACAGTGTCTGCGTGTGTATCTGTGTGTGTGTGTGTGTGTGTGTGTGTATGACAAAGAGAAGGAGGGTGTGTGTGTATGCGTGCAAAAAGGGGGGCAACCAGTGATTTCTGTCGCTCTAGGCCTTTTTTCTCTATAAGCCTCTGAAGACAGTGGTCCTGGGGTGGGGAGAATACACAGGGGACCAGTGTTCAAAGCCTGGTGACTGTCCTCTTTCAGATCCTAAGCTGCTTGAAAAGTTCATATAAACTGCGAGTCAGCCATTAGGAAATGGTCTCTGAGTCTGCAAACACAATAAGAGTTTACAATCCAGACACACTGATTGGTACTGTATGAGGGGGTAACACTGTCTGTGCACTCATTGACATTCCACATTTTATGGGGAAGGAACTTCCAACTTTGGGAGTTAACCTGACATTCCAACCAAAGGTTGTGACTCCCAATTTGACACCCAATAATGAGAGGAGGTAATGACTCATCCCTAATTGTCAAAGATGGCAAAAATCTGTAAGGCCTATTCTATCAGAGTGAACCATGAACTGTCCCAGGGCAGCAACTTTCCATCTGCTATACTTACATCTATATCTTTCTGCAGCACTGACCAGGACTGGTAGAAAATGAGCCTGCATGCTGTCCTCTAATGGTCTTACGGTGTAAAATTCAGTCTGCCGGTAAGGAATAAATAGCCCACATGAATGTGATTTCCAAGGCCTTGGCAGAGAGGGAGAATACCAAGTGGGGACGACTGCAGTAATTGTCTCATTTCTAGACAGATGCCCACAGGTAAGAGTAATTACAGAGGCCCATTACTCCCCATCCCGTCCGTACATCTGGTCTATATGTGTTTGTGTGCTGGTGTCTCGGCCAGGCGGGCCCCGCTGCAGATTCAGATTGCATAGGTGTGACTTTGGTGCGACATCCGAATGTGACACATGAAAGACAAAAGAGGCCTAGATCAACAGAGGGCGTCTCTGCCCATTCTGCTGCTTCAGCATCAATCTGGCAGATGGCATGGGTCTGCCTGAGGCCCCGGCATCGAGGAGTGCAGCGGCTTCAAAGCGCCTCTGTAATCTGCAGGAACATCACAGGCTGGGTGAAAGTGACTGTCTCTCCCAGACACCCGCCCTGCTAAGAGGGAGAGTGAGACCCTAATGAAAGGCAGATAAAGGGATCGGTGGGATCGCTAGGCGCAGGCAGCCAGCGCCAACTAAGCCTCACACACAAAAAGAACATCAGGTAGAGAGGTAAGATAGTCTTTCTTCTTCTTTTACACTTTTCTTTTAAGAATCTGCAGATAATTGGTCAAGTCAGTTCTTTTGTGATACGCCCCAAAAAAACATGAACGCACCGACCGACAAATAATTATCTCCAAAGCTTTCATCCCTGTTAAGGGTGACTCGATTCAGTCGAAAAATGGACACACTGTGAAAGGTAAGGTAGGGGTATGGGGTAAACACAGTGGTGGAAGGAAGCATGATGAATACCACAAGTTACTTACAAGTGTTGCAGTTTCTTTTGATGTGCCAGTCAGGGCTGATGCCTGCTGTCAACCACAGTACTAATCAGAGAGGAACTCAGGTCTTTGTCACCTCCATGCTGTATTCATATGCCACCTGCTGACTGCTGTGTGGATCCCTCACTTCATTTGAACTAATTACATCTGACTTTAAAAGTGACTTCCCAGTTCACTGCAGGTTTATGTCTTATTCCAGGGACACATTGATGCCTGATGATACCAGCAATATCAAAGATGTAGCATAGTATAATTTGGTTTCCTTCCCCCCAGTTGTACGATGGTTTTATGATTGATAAGGGAACAATGTCAAATGTAGACCTACTTTATCTTCCCCTAGTCTCTCCCCACAGCTGCTGTGGAGCGCCGTGAGTCTGACAAGCAAGACTACCTTCCTCCTAATTTGGAATGGGACGGAATCCTTGGAGAATATTGAATGATTATAACAATTGTATGGATGGTGCATTCATATAGGCATTGCTATAGATACTCATAGGGGCTAATAGTCTTTGTGTGAGACTAGCTACACTGTATATCCCATTGATTTATACAGGAACAAGGATCCTCTCCACTTCTCTCTGAAACTCTTTTTGATCCCTAATGTTCCACATGCTTGACGTGGTGTGATGGGGGATGTAGTAGACAGCTCTGTCCCAGGAGACCAGCTCCAGACTGGGGGTAGCAGCTATCGTATGAAGCTGGAGCTGCTCAGTGGGGCTAGATTCGCATGGATGGATCCGTCATAGTCTGCAGCCCCCCCACTCTGCTCCAGAGCCTGGGGACTTGTTAGCTTAGCTACCGTTTGTCTGGGCAGCTATTCTCCACTCCTATGGGAAGCCTACAGTGCAGATTTCCCTACTGTCCTTGACAAGCAACTGGACTGTGCAAGCCTGTCAAGACTCTTAATGGTTCCAGCTTTCAGAACTTAGACTGTGCAGGTTTCTTAGGTTCTCCGTTCATTCCCCATCCTTCCAGGGGTTAAGAACCACACTTATTTAGAGCAGTAGTGCAGATAGGCCTACAGTATAATGCATCTTAACAGCTGAAGATGAATAATGGAAGATGGAACTGGTTCCAAACCATAAACCCTTGCAGCCCAATTTATTTAAAAGATTTTGGGGGCTATTTGGCCTAGTGAGTGTCAAAAGTTAAGCAGTACTTCATACTGTACAGCTTCCTGCATGATGCGAATTACTACTCTTGGCAGCACTGGATCCATCCTCTCACATTCTCAGTTTAACATCAGTCACATACAGTACATCATTCTTGCATTATCCTCTTGAACTTCCTCTTTTGAATATTCATGTGTTCTGCAAGGTTGCTTTAAAGCCAGGTGTTTACCTGATTCCATTTTGCTCATGGACATCTCTTCAAAGTGCTTATGATGAGACGATTCCTCTTATGTAGTTCACGCTGGATGTGAGATGATGACATACAGTACCAGTCAAAAGTTTGGACACACCTACTCATTCAATGGTTTTTCAAAACTATGAAATAACACATATGGAATCATGTAGTAACCAAAATAGTGTTAAACAAATCAAAATATATTTTATGTTTGAGATTCTTCAAAGTAGCCAACCTTTGCCTTGATGACAGCTTCACACACTCCTGGCATTCTCTAAACCAGCTTCACCTGGAATGCCTTTCCAACAGTCTTTAAGGAGTTCCCACATATGCTCAGCACTTGTTGGCTGCTTTTCCTTCCCTCTGCGGTCCAACTCATCCCAACCCATCTCAATTGGGTTGAGGTCGGGTGATTGTGGAGGCCAGGTCATCAGATGCACTCCATCACTCTCCTTCTTGGTCAAATAGCCCTTACACAGCCTATAGGTGTGTTGGGTCATTGTGCTGTTGAAAAACTAATGATAGTCCCACTAAGCGCAAACCAGATGGGATGGCGTATCTATGCAGAATGCTGTGGTAGCCATGCTGGTTAAGTGTGCCTTGAATTCTAAATAATTCAACGACAGTGTCACCAGCAAAGCACCCCCACACCATCACACCTCCTCCTCCATGCTTCACGTTGAGAACCACACATGCAGATATCATCCGTTCACCTACTCTGCGTCTCACAAAGACACGGCGGTTGGAACCAAAAATCTCACATTGGGACTCATCAGACCAAAGGACAGATTTCAACCGATCTAATGTCCATTGCTCGTGTTTCTTGGCCCAAGCAAGTCTCTTCTTCTTATTGGTGTCCTTTAGTAGTGGTTTATTTGCAGCAATTCGACCATTACGTCCTGATTCACGCAGTCTCTTCTGAACAGTTGATGTTGAAATGTGTCTGTTACTTGAACTCTGTGAAGCATTTATTTGGGCTGCAATTTCTGAGGCTGGTAACTCTAATGAACTTATCCTCTGCAGCAGAGGTAACCCTGGGTCTTCCTTTCCTGTGGCGGTCCTCATGAGAGCCAGTTTCATCATAGCGCTTGATGGTTTTTACGACTGCACTTGAAGAAACCTTCAAAGTTCTTGAAATTTTCCGGATTGACTGACCTTCATGTCTTAAAGTAATTAATTTTCAGGTCTCTCCAGAGATGTTAGATCAGGTTCAAGTCCGGGCTCTGGCTGGGCCTCTCAAGGACATTCAGAGACTTTTCCCGAAGCCACTCCTGCGTTGTCTTGGCTGTGTGCTTAGGGTTGTTGTCCTGTTGGTAGGTGAACCTTTGCCCCAGTCTGAGGTCCTGAGCGCTCTGGAGCAGGTTTTCATCAAGGATCTCTCTGTACTTTGTTCTGTTCATCTTTGCCTCGATCCTGACTAGTCTCCCAGTCCCTGCCGCTGAAAAACATCCCCACAGCATGATGCTGCCACCACCATGCTTCACCATAGGGATGGTGCCAGGTTTCCTCCAGACGTGACGCTTGGCATTCAGGCCAAAGAGTTCAATCATGGTTTCATCAGACCAGAGACTCTTGTATCTCATGGTCTGAGAGTCTTTAGGTGCCTTTTGGCAAACTCCAAGCGGGCTGTCATGTGCCTTTTACTGAGGAGTGGCTTCCGTCTGGCCACTCTACCATAAAGGCCTGATTGGTGAAGTGCTGCAGAGATGATTGTCCTTCTGGAAGTTTCTCCCATCTCCACAGAAGAACTCTAGAGCTCTGTCAGAGTGACCATCGGGTTCTTGGTCACCTCCCTGACCAAGGCCCTTCTCCCCCTGATTTCTCAGTTTGGCCAGGCGGTCAGCTCTAGGAAGTGTCTTGGTGGTTCCAAACTTCTTCTATTTAAGAATGATGGAGGCCACTGTGTTCTTGGGGACCTTCAATGCTGCAGACATGTTTTGGTACCCTTCCCCAGATCTGTGCCTCGACACAATCCTGTCTCGGAGCTCTACGGACAATTCCTTCGACCTCATGTCTGGGTTTTTGCTCTGACATGCACTGTCAACTGTGGGACCTTATATATACAGGTGTGTGCTTTTCCAAATCATGTCCAATCAATTGAATTTACCACATGTGGACTCCAATCAAGTTGTAGAAACATCTCAAGGATGATCAATGCAAACAGGATGCACCTGAGCTCAATTTCGAGTTTCATAGCAAAGGGTCTGAATACTTATGTAAATTAGGTACTTCTGTTTTTTATTTATAATACATTTGCAAACATTTCTAAAAAAGATTTAATCAATTTTAGAATAAGGGTGTAACGTAACAAAATGTCTGAATTATTTCCGAAGGCACTGTATGCAATGAGTGTACAAAACATTAAGAACACCTGCTCTTTCTATGACAGACTGACCAGGTGAATCCAGGTGAAAGCTATGATCCCATATTGATGTCACTTGTTAAATCCACTTCAACTCATTTTAAGAAGATGTTCTTAATGTTTTGTACACTGTGTTTCCGGAATATGGTGCCATTTGGGAGGCACACTTGGAGTAGCTGGCTCTGAGTAAAGAAAGCAGAAAGAATAAAATGTCTGGGTGTCAGCTGGTGTTTCACTTTTAGCAACAACACATCCAGGCCCAGGCCCTCCCTACATACTTTCCTTTTAAAGATTCAAGAGCCATTCAAGAGGTATGTAATTAGCTAGAGTTTAATTAAAGACCCATTTGAAATGGGCAGACTGAAAGGCAAATTAAAAAGGCTTATAAAATAGAAATGAAATGCTTAACAAGCTCAATATCACTCTTCAACAACATGATTTAAATGGCATAGTTTTTACAGTTAGCATGTTTACAGTTTTGTGGGTTCCATGTTACTACACTGTTGTGATAAAACTGATGCTATATTTAAAATATATTTTATAACATGTCAAAAGTTTTCTTTCTCCTACTGTGTGAATAATTCGGACAAGTCAAATACTACAGCAAATTGAATCGCTGCAAATGTAAAAAATTAGATTGAAATGTACTTAGGCAATGCAATTCATTTTTTACGAGTCACTGTATCCTTATATTAACTCATGAATTTCCTACCCTCCAGCAAGCATCCATTCAGTAAAAAGAAAAAAAAGGTCACATGGGCGCAGATTCACATCCACTTTGGAATGCTGGAGCAGGCATGTAGAAAGAGCCACTAGTTTAAATCAAACACAGTAAATGTGCCCAAGGAGTCTCTATCCTCACTATGGCGGTTGGGTATTAATAGCATTGAGGTATATCCAGTTGAAGTCAGAAGTTTACATACACTTAGGTTGGAGTCATTAAAACTAGTTTTTCAACCACTCCACACATTTCTTGTTAACAAACTATAGTTTTGGCAAGTCGGTTACGACATCTACTTTGTGCATGACACAAGTAATTTTTCCAACAATTGTTTACAGACAGATTATTTCACTTATAATTCACTGTATCACAATTCCAGTGGGTCAGAAGTTTACATACACTAAGTTGACTGTGCCTTTAAACAGCTTGGAAAATTCCAGAAAATGATGTCATGGCTTTAGAAGCTTCTGATAGGCTAATTGACATCATTTGAGTCAATTGGAGGTGTACCTGTGGATGTATTTCAAGGCCTACCTTCAAACTCAGTGCCTCTTTGCTTGACATCATGGGAAAATCAAAAGAAATCAGCCAAGACCTCAGAAAAAAAAATGGTAGACCTCCAAAAGTCTGGTTCATCCTTGGGAGCAATTTCCAAACGCCTGAAGGTACCATGTTCATCTGTACAAACAATAGTACACAAGTATAAACACCATGGGACCATGCAGCCATCATACCGCTCAGGAAGGAGACGCGTTCTGTCTCCTAGAGATGAACGTACTTTGGTGCGAAAAGTGCAAATCAATCCCAGAACAACAGCAAAGGACCTTGTGAAGATGCTGGAGGAAACGGGTACAAAAGTATCTATATCCACAGTAAAACGAAGACCGTACTTTTTGGAGAAATGTCCTCTGGTCTGATGAAACAAATATAGAACTGTTTGGCCATAATGACCATAATGTTTGGAGGAAAAAGGGGGTTGCTTGCAAGCCGAAGAACACCATCCCAACCGTGAAGCACGGGGTGTGGCAGCATTATGCTGTGGGGGTGCTTTGCTGCAGGAGGGATTGGTACACTTCACAAAATAGATGGCATCATGAGGAAGGAAAATTATGTGGATATATTGAATCAATATCTCAATACATCAGTCAGGAAGTTAAAGCTTGGTCGAAAATGGGTCTTCCAAATGGACAATGACCCCAAGCATACTTCCAAAGTTGTGGCAAAATGGCTTAAGGACAACAAAGTCAAGGTATTGGAGTGGCCATCAGAAAGCCCTGACCTCAATCCTGGGCAGAACTGAAAAAGCATGTGCGAGCAAGGAGGCCTCCAAACCTGACTCAGTTACACCAGCTCTGTCATGAGGAATGGGCCAAAGTTCACCCAACTTATTGTGGGAAGCTTGTGGAAGGCTAACCAAAATGTTTGACCCAAGTTAAACAATTTAAAGGCAATGCTACCAAATACTAATTGAGTGTATGTAAACTTCTGACCCACTGGGAATGTGATGAAAGATATAAAAGCTGAAATAAATCATTCTCTCTACTATTATTCTGACATTTCACATTCTTAAAATCAAGTGGTGATCCTAACTGACCTAAGAAAGGGAATTTTTACTAGGATTAAATGTCAGGAATTGTGAAAAACTGAGTTTAAATGTATTTGGCTAAGGTGTATGTAAACTTCCGACTTCAACTGTAAACAGGGGTGAAAGTATTATTTATTTATTTGCAGTACGGGAGCTCCTATATGTGCACGCATGCACCAATTTTTGTATGGGCCTAATCATAGAATTACATACAGTATAGAATCCCTATTAATTCAATATGATCTCTGTGGGCCTAGTCGTAATTTGTCATTTCAATTTTAAAATGTATTACATTTTATTGTGGCATTAACACAACCAGTCATGATGTTTTCATCTGATTGTCAAACAATCACTTCTAAGGGCTCCTTTACTAGGCTACCCAGGCACGTTCATCCACTCGCAACATATTTCCAGCCTCCAAACAGTGGAAAGAGACATCTGTTACACAAAACACCAAAAAGTGTAATGACATTTGGCGATTGTCATTAGGCCAGAATTTATGCATCCACTGCTGTCAGCGCTTTGGCCACTCATCTCTGCCTTGGCAACATTTCAGTGTTCTCGTAGAACCACATCGCATTTTGGAGCGTAGGCTATACCACTAGTTTTCCAAGTCCATTTGCACATTTTTCATGCAATAATGATGAAAAGGGGTCTAATTGCCTACAGTTTTCTTTACATTTTGTTTTAATTATTGTGATAGGCTCATGTTTAACCAGTACGGCGTACCCCCACCTTACTTTCACCGTGGGTATAAAAGAACTAGAGACTGCGTCCAAGATGGCCGATCGTTGTTTTCAATGTAATCTACTCACGTTCGCGTACGCGTTTCGAGGTTCCTACAATCTTTCTTACTGGAATTACTACGCCTGCGCACTAGCACTCAGTGCGCACTGGACAGACAGTAGTATCGCATGAACATGCTCCGGGAACTCACTTGAGAGAGGCCAGCAGGCCACAGCCGGCCCGGTTCCTGTCAAAGATAGAGTGGGCCTGTCATCACTCCATGTACTGGGCAGTCTCCTGAACTGGGCGCCACTGGGGAGCATACGTTCAGATACATGTAGTGATTGGTTTTTGGTGTCCTGAGATAGGGCAAGTCTTTGCCCAAATCTCTTGAAATGAATCATTTGACAAAAAACTACATATTGGACCTAAAATTATGAATTCATTCTGAGGAATGGCTGCCCCTTCAATATAGAGATGTACAGTTCTGCAACATGGAGCCAGTCAATGTGCAGATCATGGCAGTTTCCCCTCAGTTTTAGACCAGAATTTATTTGAATCCAATCTCTCAACTCATTAAAAGTGGTGTAAATGTGAAACAGATTCACCCAACCATGAAAATATGTGCCATATGGACATCAGTCTAAACGTAAGAATATTGAATGATGTTTCTTCCTGGCATAATAATATCTGACCTGAAAAAATAAGTTTGGCAAACAGTTATTAAGGTTTGAATTGTGTAGTGCCTAACTAAATCAGAATTATATTTAGTGTATCACAACTTACAGCAAATGATAAAAACATGATTACCATCTGTTTTTTGAAGAGGTCACTGCTAAACCTTTTGATGAGGCAGCAGAGCCGTTTAATACCTCTAGCAGATGTTGTGGTATACTCAACTGGGAAGACTTTGGCAAAGGCAATTCCAATAACTTTTTATCCTCTTGGAAAAACAGTTTTCTTTTACACCAGGGTGACAGATCCATTGTTGAAGCCAATACGTATACAAACTCTCTCTGTGCACATTTGTCATTAGGGCTGGGAATTGCCAGGGACCTCACGATATTATCACGATACTTAGGTGCCAATACGCTATGTATTGCGATTCTCATGATTCTATATGTATTGCGATTTGATACTGCGATTCAGAGAGACAAGAGAGCGCATGAGAAAACGAGTTTTGATCAGTCAGGGAAATAAAAGGGCTGAAAACATGTTGGCTCACTATTTACAAAGAAGATGGAGAACAAGCTATAGGATGACAAATACCGGAGTTTTGGCGGAGGTACAGCCGGCTAGCGTTAGATAACGCCACCTACAGTAGCATATATACACTATATGACCAAAAGTATGTGGACACCTGCTCATTCCAAAATCATGGGCATTAATATGGAGTTGTTCCCCCCTTTGCTTCTATAACAGCCTCCACTCTTCTGGGAAGGCTTTCCACTAGATGTTGGAACATTGCTGCGGGGACTTGCTTCCATTCAGCTACAAGAGCATTAGTGAGGTCGGGCACTGATGTTGGGCGATTAGGCCTGGCTTGCAGTCGGAGTTCCAATTCATCCCAAAGGTGTTCGATGGGGTTGAGGTCAGGGCTCTGTGCAGGCCAGTCAATTCTTCCACACCGATCTCAACAAACCATTTCTGTATGGACCTCACTTTGTGCACGGGGGCATTGTCATGCTGAAACAGGAAAGGACCTTCCCCAAACTGTTGCCATAAAGTTGGAATCACCGAATCATCATCACAGAATATCATTGTATGCTGTAGCGTTAAGATTTCCCTTCACTGGAACTAAGGAGCCTGAACCATGAAAAACAGCCCCAGACCATTATTCCTCCTCCACCAAACTTTACAGTTGGCAATATGCATTGGGGCAGGTAGCAATCTCCTGGCATCCGCCAAAACCAGATTTGTCCGTTGGACTGCCAGATGGTGAAGCGTGATTCATCACTCAGAGAATGCGTTTCCACTGCTCCAGAGTCCAATGGCGGCAAGCTTTACACCACTCCAGCCGACGCTTGGCATTGCGCATGGTGATCTTAGGCTTGTGTGCAGCTGCTCGGCCATGGAAACCCATTTCATGAAGCTCCCGACGAATAGTTATTTTGCTGACGTTGCTTCCAGAGGCAGATTGGAACTCGGTAGTGAGTGTTGCAACTGAGGACAGACAACAAATAACAGATTACGCACTTCAGTACTCGGCGATCCCGTTCTGTGAGCTTGTGTGGCCTACCACTTTAAGCTGAGGTGTTGTTGCTCCTAGACGTTTGCACATCACAATAACATCACTTTCAGTTGACCGGGGCAGCTTTACCAGGGCAGAAATTTGACAAACTGACTTGTTGGAAAGGTGGCATCATACGATGCTGCCACGTTGAAAGTAGTGAGCTCTTCAGTAAGGCCTTTTTACTGCCAATGTTTGTCTATGGAGATTGCATGGCTGTGTGTTCGATTTTATACACCTGTCAGCAACGGGTGTGGCTGAAATAGCCGAATCCACTAATTTGAAGGGGTGTCCACATACTTTTGTATACATAGTGTATATACAGTACTAGTCAAAAGTTTGGACACACCTACTCATTCAAGGGTTTTTCTTTATTTGTACTATTTTCTACATCGTAGAATAATAGTGAAGACATCAAAACTATGAAATAACACATGGAATCATGTAGTAACCAAAAAAGTGTTAAACAAATACAAATATATTTGTGTAGCCACCCTTTGCCTTGATGACAGTTTTGCACACTCTTGGCATTCTCTCAACCAGCTTCATGAGGTAGTCACCTGCAATGCATTTCAATTAACAGGTGTACCTTTTTAAAAGTTCATTTGTGGATTTTCTTTCCTTCTTAAAGAAAATTTGAGCCAATCAGTTATGTTGTGACAAGGTAGGGATGGTATACAGAAGATAGCCCAATTTGGTAAAAGACCAAGTCCATATTATGGCAAGAACAGCTCAAATAAGAAAAGAGAAATGACAGTTCATCATTACTTTAAGACATGAAGGTCAGTCAATCCGGAAAATTTCAAGAACTTTTAAAGTTTCTTCACCATCAAGCGCTATGATGAAACTGGCTCTCATGAGGACCGCCACTGTCACGATCGTCTTGACGAGAAGGAGTAGACCAAGGCGCAGCGTGTGAAATGAACATGACTTTAATTGATAAAGCACAAAATACAAAACAAAAGATGACTCGTGAAGTCCACAGTAACAAAGACTGAACACGGAACAAAAACCCACAACCCCAAGGTGAAAACACACAGTTTAAATATGGCTCCCAATCAGAGATAACGAGCCGACAGCTGACACTCGTTACCACTGATTGGGAGTCACACGAACAACCAAGACAACACACCAAAACACAACAAAACGAACACACCCTGGCTCAACATACAAAGTCCCGGAGCCAGAGCGTGACAGTACCCCCCCCTAAAGGCGCGGACTGCGACCGCGCCTCAAAACCCCAAACAGGGGAGGGCTGGGTGGGTGTTGCTCCTCGGAGGCGGCTCCGGCTCCGGGCTTCGACCACCACCCTTCCTCAATCCCCCGTGAGCGCCCCGGTCCGATCCGACCCAGCTGGTAGGATCTGGACTGACGACGCCGCACCCTGGCTTGGCGCGTGAGGCAGAAACGGACCGGACCTGGCTGACGATACGCACCCTAGGCTTGATGCGTGGAGCCGGAACGGGCCTCACCAGGCTGACGACTCGCATCCCTGGCTTGGTGCGAGTAGCAGGAATGGGCTGGATCAGGCTGACGGCTCGCACCCTTGGCTTGGTGCGAGTAGCAGGGACGAGCTGAACCAGGCTGACGACTCGCACCCTTGGCTTGGTGCGAGTAGCAGGAACGGGCTGGACCAGGCCGACGACTCGTACCCCTGGCTTGGTGCGAGTAGCAGGAACGGGCTGGACCAGGCTGACGACTCGCACCCTTGGCTTGGTGCGAGTGGCAGGAACAGGCCGGGTCGGGCTGGCGACGCGCACCGTAGACTTGGTGCGGGTGGCAGGAACAGGCCGGACCGGGCTGGCGACGCGCACCGTAGGTTTGGTGCGAGGAGCAGGAACAGGCCGGGCAGGGCTGTCGACGCACACCGTAGACTTGGTGCATAGAGCAGGAACAGGCCGGGCAGGGGCTGTCGACGCACACCGTAGACTTGATGCGTAGAGCAGGAACAGGCCGGGCAGGGCTGTCGACGCACACCGTAGACTTGGTGCGTAGAGCAGGAACAGGCCGGGCAGGGCTGTCGACGCACACCGTAGACTTGATGCGTAGAGCAGGAACAGGCCGGGCAGGGCTGTCGACGCACACCGTAGACTTGGTGCGTAGAGCAGGAACAGGCCGGGCAGGGCTGTCGACGCACACCGTAGACTTGATGCGTAGAGCAGGAACAGGCCGGGCAGGGCTGTCGACGCACACCGTAGACTTGGTGCGTAGAGCAGGAACAGGCCGGGCAGGGCTGTCGACGCACACCGTAGACTTGATGCGTAGAGCAGGAACAGGCCGGGCAGGGCTGTCGACGCACACCGTAGACTTGGTGCGTAGAGCAGGAACAGGCCGGGCAGGGCTGTCGACGCACACCGTAGACTTGATGCGTAGAGCAGGAACAGGCCGGGCAGGGCTGTCGACGCACACCGTAGACTTGGTGCGTAGAGCAGGAACAGGCCGGGCAGGGCTGTCGACGCACACCGTAGACTTGATGCGTAGAGCAGGAACAGGCCGGGCTGGGCTGGCGACGTACACCGTAGGCTTAGTACGTGGAGCAGGAACAGGCCGGGCTGGGCTGGCGACGCACACCGTAGGCTTGATGCGAGAAGCAGGAACAGGCCGGGCTGGGCTGGCGACGTACACCGTAGGCTTAGTACGTGGAGCAGGAACCGGCCGGGCTGGACTGGCGACGCACACCGTGGGCTTGGTGCGTGGAGTAGGAACAGGCCGGTCCGTACTGGGAACACACACCACTGGCCTTAACCGGGGATCAGGAACGGGCCGGACCGGACTGGTAACACACCTCAGTCTCTCACGCCGTGCCTCAACTGCTTCCCTCCCTCTACTCGCCAATGGCTCCCGTAATCCGGTAGCCTTCTCTCCACGTCTCCCTGTGGCAGCCTCCTGCTGCCCAGCCGCCCAAGCCATGTGCCCCCCCCAAAAAACGTTTTGGGGTTGCCTCTCGTCCCTCCGACGATGGCCCTGCTGACGCCGTTGCTCCTCTCTCGCCAGGGCCTTGATCCTCCCCCAAGGTCCCTTGCCCCCGAGCATGTCCTCCCAGGACCACGATTTGCCCACCTGGGCCATCGCCAGCCTCTCGATCTCCTTACCCGGCGCTTCCTCCCATGTCCAGTCTCCTTGCTCCTGGACACGCTGCTTGGTCCTTTTTTGGTGGGTTTTTCTGTCACGATCGTCTTGACGAGAAGGAGTAGACCAAGGCGCAGCGTGTGAAATGAACATGACTTTAATTGATAAAGCACAAAATACAAAACAAAAGACGACTCGTGAAGTCCACAGTAACAAAGACTGAACACGGAACAAAAACCCACAACCCCAAGGTGAAAACACACAGTTTAAATATGGCTCCCAATCAGAGATAACGAGCCGACAGCTGACACTCGTTACCACTGATTGGGAGTCACACGAACAACCAAGACAACACACCAAAACACAACAAAACGAACACACCCTGGCTCAACATACAAAGTCCCGGAGCCAGAGCGTGACAGCCACAGGAATGGAAGACCTATAGTTACCTCTGCTGCAGAGGATAAGGTCATTAGAGTTACCAGCCTCAGAAATTGCAGCCCAAATAAATGCTTCACAGAGTTCAATAACAGACACATCTCAACATCAACTGTTCAGAAGAGACTGCGTGAATCAGGCCTTCATGGTCGAATTTCTACAAAGAAACCACTACTAAAGGACACCAATAAGAAGAAAAGACTTGCTTGGGCCAAGAAACACGAGCAATGGACATTAGAAATCTGTCCTTTGGTCTGATGAGTCCAAATTTGAGGTTTTTGGTTCCAACCGCTGTGTGGTTCCCACCGTGAAGCATGGAGGAGGAGGTGTGATGGTGTGGGAGTGCTTTGCTGGTGACACTGTCTGTGATTTATTTAGAATTCAAGGCACACTTAACCAGCATGGCTACCACAGCATTCTGCAGCGATATGCCATCCCATCTGGTTTGCGCTTAGTGGGACTATCATTTGTTTTTCAACAGGACAATGACCCAACACACCTCCAGGCTGTGTAAGGGCTATTTGACCAAGAAGGAGAGTGATAGAGTGCTGCATCAGATGACCTGGCCTCCATAATCACCCGACCTCAACCCAACTGAGATGGTTTGGGATGAGATGGACCGTAGAGTGAAGGAAAAGCAGCCAACAAGTGCTCAGCATATGTGGGAACTCCTTCAAGACTGTTGGAAAACTCCTTCAAGACTGCATTCCAGGTGAAGCTGGTTAAGAGAATTCCAAGAGTGTGCAAAGCTGTCATCAAGGCAAAGGGTGGCTACTTTGAAGAATCTAACATATTTTTTAACACTTTTTTGGTTACTACATGATTCTATATGTGTTATTTCATAGTTTGGATGTCTTCACTATTATTCTACAATGTAGAAAATAATAAAAATAAAGAAAAACCCTTGAATGAGTAGGTGTGTACAAACTTTTGACTAGTACTGTATATATATATATACATACAACATATACACTGATTGTACAAAACATTATGACATAGACTCACCAGGTGAATCCAGTTGAAAGCTATGATCCCTTATTGATGTCACTTGTTAAATCCACTTCATTCAGAGTAGATGAAGGGAGGAGACAGGTAAAAAAATAATTTTTAAGCCTTGAGATAATTGAGACATGGATTGTGTATGTGTGCCATTCAGAGGGTGAATGGGCAAGACAAAATATTGAAGTGCCTTTGAACAGAGTATGGTAGTAGGTGCCAGGCCAGGCACACTGGTGTGTCAAGAACGGCAACACTGCTGGGTTTTTCACACTCAACAGTTTCACGTGTGTATCAAGAATGGTCCACCACCCAAAGGACATCCAGCCAACTTGACACAACTGGAGTCAACATGGGCCAGGATCCCTGTGGAACGCTTTCGACACCTTGTGGAGTCCATGCCCCGGGTGCAACTCAATATTAGGAAGGTGTTCTTAATGTTTTGTACACTCAGTGTATATCTACTTGGAGTCAAATATCAATATCGTCCAAAAATAATATTGCGATATGTAACTGTATACACATTTTCCCCCATCACTATTTGTCATACTATGTAACAACTATGTCAATTGTTTGCAATTCCTTTTCATTTGTTTATTAATGTCATCACTATCAGGTGGCACTACTTTTGGTTTGGTTGAAGCTTTGAGCCATAACTGGGTCCCTCTTTTCCTGCACACTTTTACACAATTACACCCCCATTGAAGCATATCAACCCCCCATAGCCTCTCCCCAAAAACACACACACGCCAGCAGCATCTGTCTGACTGTCTCTATTCTTTCTCTGCAGGATGTGTGTAGACGACAGCCTGAATAAAGCAGTCCATCAGCCTGCTTCATACCCCATTACAAGGAAGAGCATTGCACAGAAAGATGTTTCCTCTAATTGAACTGGAGCGAACAAGAAAGCTGCTCTTTCCACGAAGAGATGTGAGGGGGGATGATAATTCCTGAGTTTCTTCCTCTTTAAAAAGAAGCAGAAGCCTCCTCCTTTCTCTTGAGAAGCTTTCTGTGTGACCTTGTTTCCTTGGAGTTAAAAAATGGGAGAGAGAGAGAGCAGAGAGAAGGAGGGGAAAGAGAGGGAGGAGGGGAGCAGGCTGGGTAGGGAAGAGGGGAGGTGGGGTAACTTCAAAAACCCACATCAAAAGGAATAAATAATTGTTTCTGCTGGTTTTGTTGTTGTGATATGGATCGGGCGAAGCAGCGAGTGGTGAGCAGGAAGCTTTGATTTGAGGCAGCCTTCCTGGAGTGGGGTTCCTTCTGTTGGCGGCTGAGTGGAGGAGAGAGCGGGGGCCCTACTGATTAAACTCCTGTTTGTTTTAATCTTCCCTCTGCCCCAGGGAGGCCCACAGAGAGGCAGAGAGCCTGCCGGGGGGAGATGCAGCGCTATGCTGGGCTCCGGAGGTCCACGCCCTCTCCACCAGCCTCCTGAAAGAGGGAGAGAGCTAGGCAACGTGTGCTGCATCACAGTGTAAAGAGGGAAAAGGGGGTTGGTGGATGACGGGGAGTAGGGGGTTCACAATAGGGGGGTTGAGTGGGTTTGGGGTTAGAGAGAGATTGCAACAGTGAAAGCTTATGAGCTTGTTTTCAACTGTCATTTAATTGCTTGATTGTCAGATTGTGGGTCTATAATGTTGCACAAACATCTGTCTGGTTGTCTATAGACTGATGTTCTCCAGGCCTCTGGTCTATCATGTTTTTACACTATGTCTTTGTTTCCCCAATTCTATATGCACAGCAAGGTACATTCCTCTTTAAAAATGGCCTAGGCCTTGAAGTCTCCAAATAGCATTGTGCAGTAGGCCTAAAAGCGTTTTGCTAAACATTGATGACAAGATGGCACTGACAGACACGGTCGCCCTGTTGCTAGTTTTGAGCCAACTTTGCAGTCTTGTTTATTTTAGTGTTATTTTTACTTTATTTGCTTTGCCTTATTATTGATATTGATCAGGGGCGGCCGCTGATTGGCTGAATACCCAGGGCGCGAGGTGGTTGGAGTTAATGAAATATAATGCCAAGTTTTCGAACTACCGGATGTTTCTTTGAGAATATATTTATACGATCTCTGCATTTGAACAAAAGCATAAATACACCTATTTCACTTTTGCATGTAAAAAACCTAATGACCACTGCTGCACATGCTGCCACTATTTTGAACAGATTAGATTATACTATTTAGAATGAGCAGAACAGATCAAGAACGAATGAGTGTACCAGGGAGAACGCAACAAGCATGCAGATGCAATAAGTGAAAACACATGATCTAACTACAGTTGAAGTCGGACGTTTACATACACCTTAGCCAAATACATTTAAACTCAATTCCTGACATTTAATCCTAGTAAAAATTCCCTGTTTTAGGTCAGTTAGGATCACCACTTGATTTTAAGAATGTGAAATGTCAGAATAATAGTAGAGAGAATGATTTATTTCAGCTTTTATTTATTTCATCACATTCCCAGTGGGTCAGAAGTTTACATACACTTAATTAGTATTTGGTAGCATTGCCTTTAAATTGTTTAAATTGGGTCAAATGTTTTGGGTAGCCTTCCACAAGCTTCCCACAATAAGTTGGGTGAATTTTGGCACATTCCTCCTGACAGAGCTGGTGTAACTGAGTCAGGTTTGTAGGCCTCCTTGCTCGCACACACTTTTTCAGTTCTGCCCACAAATTTTCTATGGGATTGAGGTCAGGGCTTTGTGATGGCCACTCCAATACCTTGACTTTGTTGCCCTTAAGCCATTTTGCCACAACTTTGGAAGTATGCTTGGGGTCATTGTCCATTTGGAAGACCCATTTGCGACCAAGCTTTAACTTCCTGACTGATGTCTTGAGATGTTGCTTCAATATATCCACATAATTTTCCTTCCTCATGATGCCATCTATTTTGTGAAGTGCACCAGTCCCTCCTGCAGCAAAGCACCCCCACAGCATGATGCTGCCACCCCCGTGCTTCACGGTTGGGATGGTGTTCTTTGGCTTGCAAGCAACCCCCTTTTTCCTCCAAACATAACAATGGTCATTATGGCCAAACAGTTCTACATTTGTTTAATCAGACCAGAGGACATTTCTCCAAAAAGTACGGTCTTCGTTTTACTGTGGATATAGATACTTTTGTACCCGTTTCCTCCAGCATCTTCACAAGGTCCTTTGCTGTTGTTCTGGGATTGATTTGCACTTTTCGCACCAAAGTACGTTCATCTGTAGGAGACAGAACACATCTCCTTCCTGAGCGGTATGACGGCTGCGTGGTCCCATGGTGTTTATACTTGCGTACTGTTGTTTGTACAGATGAACGTGGTACCTTCAGGTGTTTGGAAATTGCTCCCAAGGATGAACCAGACTTGTGGAGGTCTACAATTTTTCTTCTGAGGTCTTGGCTGATTTCTTTTGATTTTCCCATGATGTCAAGCAAAGAGGCACTGAGTTTGAAGGTAGGCCTTGAAATACATCCACAGGTACACCTCCAATTGACTCAAATGATGTCAGTTAGCATATCAGAAGCTTCTAAAGCCATGACATCATTTTCTGGAATTTTCCAAGCTGTTTAAAGGCACAGTCAATTTAGTGTGTGTAAACTTCTGACCCACTGGAATTGTGATACAGTGAATTATAAGTGAAATAATCTGTCTGTAAACAATTGTTGGAAAAATTACTTGTGTCATGCACAAAGTAGATATCCTAACCGACTATAGTTTGTTATTTGACTATAGCCAAAACTATAGTTTGTTAACAAGAAATTTGTGGAGTGGTTGAAAAACGAGTTTTAATGACTCCAATCTAAGTGTATGTAAACTTCTGACTTCAACTGTATCTAACATAATGTCAAAAAGCATGATGCGCTAGCCAGTTAACATTTCATTTTGAAATAACTTTATATATCTGAGTCAGTCAGATATTATTCTTGAAAGACTTGAAATTGGCATGGGAGATAAATATCTAGCAAGCTACCAGCTAGCTATAGCTAGAGTAGCTAGCTGCTTATCAAAGGTAGATAACTTTAACAAAATATCGACCAAACAATTTCTCACTCTTTCTCAAATTTACTGTAGCTGGTGTAGTGTAGGTTATTCGTAGGTGTTACCGTCAATCAAGGAGTCTGCTTAGGCTGTCTCGTGTTCAAAGGCCTTTATTCAAACCACGAGGTTCCAGCGTAAGTACAGACACAATGTCCGGAGAACCAGACCCAAATAAATCTTGCTGTATTCTAACTCTCCGTCGTTGCTCCCCCCTTTATATAGCCTTCCAAGAGTTGAATGGCTCCCTCTACTGTTCAATCCCCGTATCTTACAACCCACTTCCTGTCTGTCATATGTGACGTCACGCTAAAACCTTCCCTCTTGATAGCAACAATCAACCTTCCATTTCTTCATGAAAAACATTTAACAAAGACATAATTTTAATACACTACACTGGCTAATTCATTTGATCATGCTCTGTGATACACCCGGTTTTATGCTGTTTTAGTCCACACAACATGTCGCCCTGTCATCTAGCGACAGTAGAACCTGATAAACAAATAGCTGGCAAAACAATCCAAGCAATGTTCGCACGCCTATGCACCCGTGGAGGTGGAGCTTCTGCTGCTGGCAGTCACTGAGGGGCAGAGTAGTAAATAACTGAACAGCTTGTTTTGAACAGTATATTTTTGAAACAGGAAAATGTAGACATTTAACACACCTTTATGAGCATTTAAAACATAATCCATTAATTATATTATATATTTTATTTGTAAATGGGGCGCCGCCCCTAAGTGGGGCGCCGCCCCTAATGCCCTAATGGGCGGGCCACCACCGATATTGATTATTGTACTGCAATGTTGAGGGAGCTAGCACACAAGAATTTCACTGCTGCAAACTGTATATGTGACAAATACACATTTATTTTATACAGCACTCTGTTTTGATCGCCCTCTCTTTTTCTACTCCCATCCTCCATTTTGCAGCCACCCACATGGTAGCTAACTGTGCACGGCAGTGGCGGTCGCTGCCGTTTGTGTTTTTTTTATTTTATGAGCATGGCCTTATTTCTATTAAAGCATATTGGATGACCTAGCCTATGAATTAAGGTTTACAACGTAGGTGCATAGGTCGAGAGAATTTTGAGTAATCAAGGTGACAGACACTGACACATTCAATACTGCCTTGCACACTCTTGCCTGCATCTAGGGTGTAATCATTAGTCCAACAGTTACAAATGAGAGCTTCTATTGGACAAATTCAGGTATGTTTCTCCCCGTTTCGTTCTGTTTGCTTCCGTTTAACAAACGTTTTTCAACAGAATCGGCGGAATGAATATGCCCCTGATCACACACGAACAGTTCCTTTTCATAGCAGCCATATAAAAACAGCATGATCACTTTGCACCTTGTATATATAATTCCTTCTCGCAACTACTGTATCTACGCGCTCTCCTCCTCTCACCTTTTCCCTTCACTTGTGGACTTCAGTGCACAACACATCCAAATACAACCAAATATCTCTCTCTCTCTCTCTGTCTCTCTCTCTCTCTCTCTCTCTCTCTCTCTCTCTCTCACTCTCGCTTCTCCTTAATTTTAGAAGAAATGAATTTGTTCAAAACTGTTAAACTGTTGTCTTTCTCTTTGAGTCAACTACTCACAACATTTTATGCACTGCAGTGCTAGCTAGCTGTAGCTTATCCTTTCAGTACTAGATTATTTCTCTGATCCTTTGATTGGGTGGACAACATGTCAGTTCATGCTGCAAGAGCTCTGATAGGTTGGAGGACGTCCTCCGGAAGTTGTCATAATTACTGTGTGTCTCTGGAAGGGGGTGAGAACCAAGAGCCTCCTAGGTTTTGTATTGAAGTCAATGTACACAGAGGAGGACAGATGCTAGCTGTCCTCCGGCTACACCATGGTGCTAACCTACAGAGTGCTGCTGAGGCTACTGTAGACCTTCATTGCAAAACAGTGTGTTTTAATCAATTATTTGGTGACGTGAATATATTTAGTATAGTTTTATCTAAAAATGATAACTTTTTTACTATTTCACTATTTACATTTTTATGAAATTCACTGAGGAGGATGGTCCTCCACTGGTGCACGGGGGGTATAGATGTGCACCCTACCGACCGTCTCTCTGTGTAAAATGGCAGTTTTAGGGGCTGAATTGCAAGAGGTCAGGGGTCATGCTGTGTAAGACAGCATAGCGGCAGGGGGCTGCATGTTGAATGTGTGCATTTGGGGGAACGGGGCTCTCACATGCTAATCCCATCAGTTGGCCCCACTGTGCACACGCTACCATGCAAACGACACTGCTAGCTAGAGTCACTCTGCCCCATGTTGCCCCCTCCTAAACAATGAGGGTTTAGGACTCCAAAACATGAGGCAGAAGAGTGCACATTGTTTAAGATTGAAGGAAAGAACATGGTTCAAAAGGATATAAACTATGTGCATTTATAGATAATCTGCTCTGTTTAACAATACCTGCAGTTACCTGTGGAGGTTTTGCAAGTTGTTAACTCATGCAAGGTTCTGAACTGATGGCAAACATATCTCTTGAACACGACCATGCAAACAGTAGATAGGCATGAACTGTGCATGCATGTGACATGTTATATTTTTTCTCTGATTCCAGTGGAAATTCTTTATAGTATGAGGAAAAAAGTACTGTAGGAATGCTGAAGTAGTGCGCTGAAGTTGCTGAACGGCACATTTAGTTGAAGTCCTTTTGTGGTAGTTTTTCAAACATAATCGTCTCATCAGACGAGTTTAATCTGTTTTCATTCTCTGAGAGTAAACAATCCCTCTCCACCAGGCAGCGTGAACTACAGAGCTCGTTATAGAGCTCACATCAAACGGCCCATCACCACCAACTGACGTTTAAAATATTGAATTGATCATTCAAAACCTCCGGGCGTATGCACACATTGGATTTGAGGAGAGCTTGGTATGTGCTGACATGAAGACAGATGTATATTTGATCAGCCATTTCCCTGCTAAACTGCCTAGTGGCTGTGGGGATGACACATATGAAATGAGAGCTGAGCTGCAGATCTGTTGGATATGTCTCTGGGGCTGCTGCTGTAAGTGGCGTGGAACCCTTCCCTTCCCCCGTCATCCTCCCATCCCTCCCCTCATCCTTCCTCTCCGCACTCCCTCCATCTCAGCAGAGGTTCTCTGAGCAGAACAGAGGCCCCACGCCAGGCCTCTGGTCAGGCAGCAGGGACACTAACGAGCTGTAATGATCCACAGCCCTGACTATCTTCTGTTCTGTGCTCCTCCAACTCACTCACACCAATACTCACTTACACCAAGACCTACTCAGTACTTACACCAAGACAAACAGAGCAGGCCTCAACACCAAAAAACAGGAGCCCACAGAATTCATAGCTTGTATCAGTAGATCTGTCGATCTCACAAGGTTTTTTGGTCTAAGGATCACTGCCAGATCTAAACATGAGTCTTATCTCACACATGAAGGAGAAAAGGATTAATGGAAAAGGAGCTACTATAAATTGGGTATTGATTTATCTTTTTTTACTGCATCTGGAATAACATTGGATAATGTCTGCTTTGATATGATCAAGGTGTACTGCTGCCGTGCTTCTCTCCCTCTCTCTCTCTGCCCTCACCCCATCCCATTATTTTGTGTTTTATCTCCTTCTCCTGCCCCCTGTACCCCCCTGAACAGCTCCTCTGGGCATTGATTTCAATAGCCTGCCTACTCGAATACTGGCCATCTTCAGGGAGCTTTTCAAGCCTGCTATTGCGAGTATGGCAGGAAGTGCCTGTTGTGTTAACAAGCAGGATATCCTTTTAACTTTCAAAGTTAGTTACATAAACCTAGGATTGACCAGGGTCCAACAACCTCCCAGGGTTGCCTTATTTATTTCACTGGGCCCTGTGTCTTACAGTGTATGTGCTGCTGGCTTTTGAAGGACGAGGGGTTGTTGATGTCACCAGCGAGGCTCTACAGAAGTCATCAAACAGGCCATTTTCAGAGCATGTTCAAGCCTTGGCAAGCGGCCGATGGAACAGATTAAAAGATGAGCACATCAAAGATGTAGCAGCACATTGTTTAGATGGCAATGCTGTTTGCCGTCGGTTCCAGCTCAGTCTTCTTCCTGTAAATTAAGTTTGAGGCTGAGGGGCAGACTACACTGTAGTGCAGTTGGTTTGAAAACTCTCTGTAGTCAACCCTAGTTGGCCTCAGCGAGAGACAGAGACACACTGTCTGCCACAGAAGTCAGTGTCCCCTTTTTGTTGTTGTGGAGCTGGAGCATATTCCCCTGGTGGAATAATGAGCATGAGGCCGTCAGACAGACTGCAAAGCTGGATTTGCTCTGTGAAGTGAGTGCCAGAAACACACATCCATCTTCGTTAGAGTGGCCCGCAGCCCCTGAGAACAAAAAGTTCCCATCTCCCAGCACTTTGAAAGTCATTGTGTTTGTATCAATCCCCCTTCAAGTGTGTAATTGGTGCTTACTGGATCTTTTCATTAACTCACAATTTGGGTAGCCTACTGCAAGTGACTAGTCCAACCATGGCATAGCATGGTTCGGTTTCACTTTCAACCCAGTTTCCTTTTAAACTCATGTTTCTATGTTCTATGTTTACTCAAAATTGTCTTGAAGTGTGTGAAATCAACAGTGAACTGACTTGAAGGTCTTTAAGGTTCCTTCTTTGAAATACATCAGTAGCCACTTGCTGCCTTGCCTCGCTCCTCGCTCTGGATATATGAGAGAGGTGTGGACGTAAATTTCACATTGGACATTCGATTGAAATTAAAATGAATTTTTGGTTATTTTGATCCAAGTATTGAAAGTAGATAAAAGGCATTGGTCTAAAGAGCGTCTATAAAGGGCTTACATTTTCTATAAAATTCAACCAAGTCCGGTCTTTGATCTTTTAATCCTGTGCTCATAAGGTTGTGAGATAAGCAGGCATTACTAACTTCTCTTTCTTAGCAAATCTAATAGTCGAGGAAGAGCAGAGCCCACATAATGAGCTCCTTTACCCCCGTTTGAAGACAAATTGGACTGAAAGTCCATGTTTAATGGATCTTCCGTTTAACAGAACTCTGTTTAAAGCGGAGACCGAGATAGGAAGTCACATTAAGAGTGCCCCAAACCCCAAACAGAATGTAGAGCACTGGCGTCTTTCCTCTCAGCTCCAGATCTTTATCTCATCCTGGCTGTCTGCCCCTCTGTCTCATGTCTTCATGGTATCATCTTTATATTATATATTTATTTAGCCCTACACTGTCACCCAGAATGACTTACAGAGCTTAGGTAAATACAGTATAAGAGGGGACACAAGTCGTCCTACCCATCACATAGAGTCACGGACCAGCCCAGGGCTCTCTGTCTCTGTGTCTGTCGGCCTTGTCATCACCATCTTCAGATCTGCCAATGCCAGCTGTGTACACCTCTCCTCTCTGAGTCATACAGTTTTATTTGGGATGTACTGTCCGTCTGCCTGCCTGGCCTGGCCTGGCCTGCCTGTCTGTCTGTCCGTACGTCTGTGTGCGTGTGTGTGCCTGTCCTGCCATCCCGTCCTGCCAAGTATATCCATTTACTTACAGACAAATTAGAGCTGTCTGTCTGTCCCTCACCTGATGATTATATTTTGGCAATGGGCTCTGTCTGGCTGTCTCTCACAGGCTGCGTTGGACCTTTAATTGGGCGACACTCTTCTCTCTCTCTCTCTCTCTCTCTCTCTCTCTCTCTCTCTCTCTCTCTCTCTCTCTCTCTCTCTCTCTCTCTCTCTCTCTCTCTCTCTCTCTCTCTCTCTCTCTCTCTCTCTCTCTCTCTCTCTCTCTCTCTCTCTCTCTCTCTCTCTCACCAGCAGAATAGTTATTTACATCGCTAATGCTTTCATCTGATATTCCCTTTGTGCTATTGTTGTGCAACTGCAAGGGGTTCTTGGTTCAGATCTAAAAGACATCACTCGCAGTACAAAGAAAAAAAGCATTTTTGATTTGATTAATTTGTTATTTTTCTCATATCTTTCCTTCTCTGTAGACAAATTATGCCACTGAAATGATTAGGGGCCTGTTTGGCGGGGTAAGACAAGGCCAGCTTGTACTGTATAGACTAGAGAATAGGGTCCAGGACTGGAGCACACCACAGGGACACCATTCAGATATTACATTTTTGTTTTATACTTCTGAGGGCCCCTCGATCGTGTGGCTGTTTTCATCTGTTCTTTTGATGCCGGCTAAAGGAGAAGGAAGCCATTGTCCCCAATAGCCTGCAGGCATGTTGTAGGCTATGCAGAGTGAGTCAATGGGGAGAGAGAGAGTCGGGGGCTGGTTAAATGTCACCCTCACATGGCCGCCGACTCGGCGCACTCCGCTCACATATTTTAATGTGGGCCTGTGTCTGGGCCTGAGCTCTGGCCCTCTCTTTCCCCCACTACTCTCTCTGTCTCCTTGTCCCCTCGTCCATCTCTGTGTCTCTTTATCCCTCTGTCTCCAGTGTCTCCGCGGCCTGCTCTGTCTCAGATGTACATGCCATCTGGTCTGGCTCCACATCTGTGGATATCCTGTCTACAAAGCCCAGACAGAGACAGCAGCGCTCTTTGCGCAGTGACTCTGCTATGCTCTCTGTGCTCTGGGGCACCTGCTATGGCTTAAATCAGTTTACTGATGCAAAAGAGGGCTAGACCATTAATAGTGTCCTCCAACGCTAAGCATCACACATCGTAAAGCATTTGTTGGGAATCTCATTTATAGCCACAGGTTTAGTCCTTGGGACACTCTGGGAATACTTGCATGCGGGCGGCAGTACAAAGGGGGAATGTTTTGCCGTGCAGACCTGTCAGTCTGTGGACGAGGCTACAGTGCACATTTGCAGAATCATTAATGTCAACCCTTTGCTATCGAGAGAATGAGGGTAAGAACATTGGACACGACACAATTGCTTGAAAAAAGGAAACATTCCTGAGCACCTATCTACGTGATAAATTATTGTATCAATATAGCAAATGGACCTAAATCTGCTTTATTTTCTCTTTTGTCATTTATTAACTTTTTTGGTTGAGGGGGTTTTGTTTTTTGTCTCTGGCTTCAAACAATGACATCAATGCGTAGCAGACTAATTGTTGTTCATTCCGTTTGGCCTTGGCAACGCTCTGCTCTCCAGATGTGTTGAATATGTGAGAAGCCAGAGAGAGCAGCAATGTGCATACGAGGAATGAGGGGCCCTGTGTCATTAGCAGTTCCCATTGGGAATGAGTGCTTGTAGACGTTTGATTCATTATACAAAGTTACAATACCTAGAATGGACTTTGTTATATAACTCCTTGAAAAGGGAAGTCTAACCTCCTTGTGTAAATATGTCAATGTAAAGCACATGAGTGTACTTATTGGCACAACTCTTTGAAAGAAATGCTGTTATACCTGTGTAATTGCATTGTAATTACCCTAAAAGCTTTGCATTAACAGTCATTTACTGCTTTATAATTACATATAGACTTTAGAAATGTACAACTGCCAGGTGGATAATAGTAACGGACGCTGCCTAGCAACCATCAACAGTGTAAGAGTGTAGTGTGTGCCAATGCCACATCAGCATTACGGCTACATTTCATACTAAGCCGTAGGCAGAACTTTAGCGCAATCATGACTAGGTCGTTTGGTGGAAATAAAAGTAGAGGCTTTGTCGCCGGCAATACCTTTCATATATAAAGAAAAGTCAGCAAAAGGTTGGTAGGATGCTAAAATTGGCGGAAAAACGTATTGGTTTGAAAGGTGTAATGGTTTGATGTTGTTACACAGGTCCAGCTCTGACATGTAGTGGAGCAGGACAGGCAGCAGGAGGCCATGGAGGGGGTGAGTAATGCTTGTAACCCATTTTACATCTCCTAAAAGCACGTAGTAGGCAGAACAACAGCTAGGCCAAGCACAGAGGGAGAGAGAGGGGCTGAACCACCCATCAACCAGCCAAGCGAGCACTTAAAAACTGCAGGGTAGTCACCCTGAACAGACAACAATGAGTCATAGCAGCCCTGTCTCTCCTGTCAAAACAACAGACAAGAGCAGGGCTGCTGGAGCGTGTCTGGCTGGGTGGGTGGGTAGGTTGAGGAGAGCTTATCTCATCTGCCCTCAGTCAACTCCCTGTAGGATGGTCCATGGAGGTCTCTGGTTTGATTGATTTGATTTACTTTATTTGAGAGGGGGTGGGGGGGACATGGAACAAACAAATGGTTAAATCGTCTGCTGAATATATTTCTGCTCTTTCTACTGTACCTTGTCATGTTGTGGCAGTGTGCCTTAACACTCCATGTATGCACCATGTGATGGAGCTGGCCAATGTCCTGTGCACATAGGAAGATAAAAACACAAGTTCTCACAAATACTGTAGATCTTAACACACTATCACCACTGTCATTAGATACAATAAATACATTATTCCTAATATCATAAACTTCTCTCTGCCATAAACTCTTAGCTAATAAGTTGCTATCTAGAACCTATAAAAAAGGGTTCCAAAAGTGTTCTTCAGCTGTCCCCATAGGATAACCCATTGAAGAACCCTTTTTGGTTCCAGGTGGAGAACCCTTTTGGGTTCAATGTAAAAACCTTTCCACAGAGGGATCTACCTGGAACCAAAAAAGGTTCTACCTTGAACCAAAAATGGTTATCCTATGGGGACAGCTGAAGAACCCTTTTGGAACCCTTTTTTATAAGAGTGTAGAACAGAACCATGTGGTGCTTGCATAAAGGATTGGGAAAACTTCCTCCCCATGCAGTTCCTGAGTGAAGTGATTCAGTAATCAGCTCCCCCATGCATTCTGTCCCACTGGTAGCCTGCCTGTCAGAATGCTTCCAGATGTCCCTTTTCTCAGCGATCACCTTGATTAAGTCCCAGCTCTGATACATACTGCACCCAGAGTTCCAGACAAAAGACCACATCTATCCTCTGGGATCAAATATACAGTGGGGTCCGGAATTATTAGATCCCTTGATAAAGATTAGCAAAAAATATTGTATAAAATAAATAATAAACATACTGAGCTATATTAAATGGATTCTTTTTTTATTATTATATTATTTTATACTAATACAATTGCTCAGAGAAATATATTTTGTTGAACTAGTAATAAAATGGGCGCTGTTGGAAGCCAAGGATGTAGCACGAGTCTCCCTATCGCTCCTGGGTTAGTGACCAAATTTATATATTTAACTTTGCAAAACTGCATACATTTCTGTTTGCCCAGGCGTCTGAAGAGACCCATAAACAACTCAGTTCAAGTTTAATAAATTTAAATTCGTAATGACATCAACCCGACCAAAAACAGAGTCTGCAAGAGCAGGCCGCAACAATCCTGCAACTTCTCCCGACTCACCCCCGCCACCGAACGCTGCCAATGCCGGCCCCACGGAAACACTGACTGTGGAGATGCTGCAATCCGTGATAGGCACCCTCAAAGCCGACATTTTCGGAAAAATTGACTGTCTCTCTACCAATCTCAGGTCAGAGATATCAACGATCAAAGACGAGCTTAAAAAATCTATCGAGAGTATACAGAATAAGCTCGACGCACATGGGGGTGACTTTATCGGATTTGGAGCGAGGTGCTACAGACCACAGCACTCGCATTAGCGAGCTAGAGGCTAACGTCGGCTCATTGACAACTAGGGTGGCATTCCTCGATAATAGATGCGAAGATATGGAAAGTAGAATGCGGAGGAACAACATTCGTCTACTGGGAATACCGGAGGGAGTGGAGGGCCCAAGGCCCACGGGAGTACATGGCCCAGCTACTTCAGGAGCTGCTCGGGCTAGAGGAGAAGCCATTGCTAGACCGGGCTCACCGCACTCTGCGTAGCCGACCCAGGGATGGAGAACCCCCACGACCATTTGTCATCAGGGTGCATTTCTTTCACGTCCGCAACGACATACTGAGAAGATCGGGAGAAGCATCCCCTCTTCTACATAAGGGTAAAAGAGTCTCGATATTTGCGGACTACACAACAGCTGTGGCTAAGAGGCGGGCTAGCTTTGGAGCTGTGAAACGCCAACTACACGCCTGCCCGGGCGTGAAGTTCGGCCTCATCTACCCTGCGGTTTTGAGACTGACTTTACCGGACGGCTCCATGCACAGATTCGAGGACCCGGCTATAGCGGCAGATTTCATCAACAAGAACGTGAAAGCGGCTGTTGTACCACATGGTGTGTAACAAATGGTTGGCTAGCTGGTCTTCCTAGCAGGCTAGTTAGCAGGCCGAATGGGTGACTAACGAAGCCATCTTTGCTGGGTTCATCGACATATGAATGTCATTCTCTTTTTATCTCTTTATTTCCAGCCCAGGTTTGCCGCCTCTAATGCCAATATCTGGGGTCTGCATGGCTGTTTCAGTTTGATCATTTACCATCTGCGTCGAGGTTAAACCTCTCTTAATCGAGGATAGTTTTCCTTAGACTCTATTGGGGACCATTCTATCCATGTTTGGCTTACTCTAGTTAAATGGTCACTAATCTTAGGTAGCACAGAGTAAGAGTTATCATGCTTAGCTCTAAACTTTCTTCGTATTTAGGGTTTTGCTTGCATCTCATTTGGGGAGATGCTTCGGCAAGGGCGGGTGTGAGGGAAGGGTTTGTTCACTCTCTATTTGTATATAGTTTGTATATGTTTTTGTGCCTCTTCGTTTGTCTTTGTTTTTTACATTTGCGCTTTTAGGTTCAACTAAGATCTTCAGTTTACATTGTACCTTGTCCTTTACACATCTCTCTCTCTCTTAAGATATGACTCAGCCTAGTGTAGCCCATACTGCTGGAGGGAATGGCTTTAATTTTCTTACTTGGAACTGCAGGGGCATAAATAACCCAGTTAAACGTAGTAAGGTGCTACACCATCTTCATCATTTGAAAGCTCACATCATCTTTCTCCAAGAAACTCATCTGAAGGTATCACAACACTCAAGTCTTAGGTGCAGATGGGTGGGTCAGGTGTTCCATTCCTCATTTCAGAGTAAGGCGAGAGGGGTGGCTATTTTACTTCACAGATCGGTACCTTTTACATGTTCTAAGGTGATCGCAGATCCCCATGGTAGATATATAATTGTCAGTGGTAGGCTGCTCAATACAAAGGTTCTTCTTGTTAATATCTATGCTCCTAATTGGGACAATGGTGATTTTTTCAAATCGGTTTTCTCTACACTCCCAGATATGTCCACCCATATGTTGATTTTAGGAGGTGACTTTAACTGTTGGTTAGACCCACAATTGGATCGATCCTCCACTAAACCTACCACCTTATCAACCTCAGCTAGAGTTGTTCGAACCTTTATGTCTGAATTCGCAGTCTCAGATCCTTGGAGAATGGTTAATCCAGCTGGGAAAGCATACTCTTTTTTCTCATCGGTTCACCACACTTTTACGCGCATAGACTACTTCCTTGTTGATGACCGGCTCCTCCACTCCATAACTTCATGTTCATATAACCCAATTGTTGTATCTGACCACGCCCCTGTTACTATGGAAGTAGCTTTTCAAAATGTTGACAATCAGCGACCGCCTTGGCGACTAAAAACTCAACTGCTCAGCAATGAACACTTTGTCAATTTTGTTTTGAGTCAAATCGACTTTTTTCATGATTACAAATAGAACCCCAAACATCTCTGCGTCTACTCTCTGGGAAACTTTGAAAGCTTATATCAGAGGTGAAATTATCTCCTACACCGCACATGAGAACAAATTGAAAAGGAATAGGTTATCTATGCTAACACGCTGTATTGCCCAATTAGATGACATTTATGCCGTTTCACCATCCCCGGATATTTATAAGGAACGTTTAACTCTGCAAGCAGAATTTGACACACTATTAACAGACCAGGTTACTGAAATGCTTGTCAAGTCTAGGAGCACTTACTATGAACAAGGAGATAAAGCCAGTAAATTATTAGCTCACAAGTTACGTCAACAATCATCATCATCTCAGATTACAAAAATTCGTACATCATCTGGGATATCATTAGATCCTGGGGGGATCAATGAGGAGTTCAAGAGATTTTACCAGTCTCTATATACCTCTGAAAGTAAAGCGGATACACTGGAATTGGATAATTTCTTCCACTCACTATCTGTGCCTTCGGTCGGCCGGGATTTGGTTAAAAAAATTAGAGCAGCCGATCACTGTTGAAGAACTGTCTAACGCTGTTAAATCCCTTCAATCTGGGAGAAGCCCAGGGCCTGATGGCTACCCGACAGAGTTTTTATAAAGTTTATCACCAAAATAGCCCCTATTCTAATTGAAATGTACAATGATGCATTTGTAAATGGTGCTCTCCCACATACTCTCACTCAAGCAACCATTTGTGTTATTCTTAAAAAAAACAAAGACCCTCTTGACTGTGCATCATACCGTCCAATTAGCCTGCTAAATGTGGACTATAAAATTCTAGCCAAAATTCTGCCAACGCGGCTAGAAACAGTCCTCCCATCAATTATCTCTCCGGATCAAACAGGATTTATAAAAAATAGACACTCATTCTTCAATCTCCGAAGATTATTTAATATTATATACAATCCTTCTGTCGACAATACCTCTGAAGCCATTATATCCCTGGACGCGGAGAAAGCGTTTGATCGGGTGGAATGGAAATACCTTTTTACACTCTAAATAAATTTGGCTTTGGCTCCAAATTCATGACCTGGATAAAACTTCTGTACTCATCCCCCAAGCCTCTGTCAGGACTAATAACACTCAATCAGATCGCTTCCCTTTGCAAAGATCGACACGTCAGGGTTGCCCTTTAAGTCCCTTACTGTTTGCCCTCGCCATAGAGCCACTTGCAATAGCACTTCGCTCCAACCCCCTCATCAAAGGCATAGTCAGATACGGGCACGAACACAAACTGTCTTTATATGCAGATGATTTATTAATATACACATCCAATCTTTCTGTCTCTGTCCCTGCTGCCCTTGCCACTTTCGCATCCTTCGGTCACTTATCAGGGTATAAACTAAATCTCAGTAAAAGTGAATTGATGCCACTTAACATGGCTGCAAAAAAATCCCCTTTACATAACTTGCCATTTAAAATAGCTCACAGTAGTTTTATTTATCTCGGGGTACATGTCACAATTAAGTTTGAAAACCTTTTTTCAAGCCAACTTTGCTCCTCTCTTAACCCGTACTAAGGACGATTTGGAACGGTGGTCTTTGCTACACCTCTCCTTAGTTGCTAGAATTAACTCTATTAAAATGAATACTCTCCCTAAATTCTTATACCTCTATCAGTGCCTTCCAATATTTCTACCCAATACATTTTTCAAAAAGATCGACGGCCTAATTCTACCCTTTATATGGGACAAAAAAGCCTCCTAGGATGCGAAAACAGCTCTTGCAGAGGCCCAAACCAGACGGCGGTCTAGCTCTACCAGATTTCAGATTCTATTATTGGGCCGCTAACCTTAGGATCATTCAGTACTGGTTGCAGAGCAGAGTGATATTCCCACCCCCAACTTGGCTGGAGATGGAGGCTGCCTCGTCTACACCGGCATCACTGTCTTCCCTCGCTCACTCCTCTATTACAGGCCCTTACTCCTCCTTCACCAATAATACATGTGTCAAAACAACATTGAAGATCTGGAATCAATTTAGGGCGCCACTTTGGGTTTCAAACAACCTCTTCCTTGGCTCCGGTAGCCTCAAACCCAGCTTTTCCCCCATCTATGATTGATGGTGCTTTCTCAACATGGTCTAATCTCGGTATTAAAAGATTCAGAGATCTGTATACTAACAATACATTTAGTACGTTTCAACAATTATCAGCTAAATTTGGTCTCCCCCAGACATCATTTTTTAGGTTCTTACAAGTCCGGAGTTACGTCCGCAGCATAGATCCAGGATTCCCCAACCTTTCTGGTGGAACACAGTTCGACACATTTCTCACCCCACTTCCTAATCAGAAAGGCACATTGTCAATAATCTATAGTCAAATTTGCTCACTACAAGCCATCTCATTAAACAATATCAAATCCTCTTGGGAGGAGGAACTGGGTGAGGAAATATCTGATGAACTATGGGAAGGGGCACTCAAAAGGGTACATAGCTCTTCTATTTGCGCTCGACACGGCCTCATCCAATGCAAACTCATTCATAGGGCCCACTGGACCAAAGCAAGACTATCAAAAATTTACAAGGATGTGAACCCTAATTGTGTTCGATGTAACCAGTCCCCTGCTAATCATGTGCACATGTTTTGGTGCTGCCCATCTCTTGTTGGTTTCTGGAAAGACATCTTTAACACACTCTCAGAATTAAGCGGCACACAGATCGAGCCAGACCCTCTCATTGCATTATTTGGAGTTTCCTTACCCACAATACAATTGACCAAAATGAATAAGGATGTAATTGCCTTTGTCACGTTGTTAGCGAGACGATTAATTTTACTTAGATGGAAATCCTCTGCAGCCCCTTCTCATGCTCTTTGGATTAAATCTATTTTGAATTGCATAAAGTTGGAGAAAATAAAACAGACACTCAATGGGTCTGTAGACAAATTCTATGCAAAGTGGGCTCCCTTCTTTTCTTATGTTAAAAGAATACATTTCCCTGCAGTTCCAGAGTGATGTATATTTATATATTGGTGATGTAAGAAGCCTGGTATGTGCATATACGACATCTCGGATGTTAAGGACGGTAATAACTGTGCTAGCTGACCTATAACAACTGGATCAAAACAGATATTTTTTCCCTTTTTTTTTTTTTTTTTTTTGTGTTTTATCTTATTTATGTATTTAATGTCTATTTTTTCTTTCAGGTCTGTCTCTCTATGTTTTGCTGTATCGTTGTCTTCAAATTGTTGTTCCATATTCATACCATATAACTTTCAAGTGCAATTATTTACTAAATGCTGGTACTGAAAATTCAATAAACAAAGTATATAAAAAAAAGAACTAGTAATAAAATGAATCTGAAAAAAGATAGTGGTCAAAATTACAGTATTGGATCACCTGTTTTCAATACTCCAGCACCCTCCCTGTGCCAGGATAATGATACTGAACCTTTTCCTAAAATGTTTTATGAGATTGGAGAACAAATAAAATAAAATTGTATTTCACACATGCTTCATAAACAAAAGGTGTAGACTAACAGTGAAATGCTTACGGTCCCTTCCCAACAATGCAGAGAGAAAGAAAATAGAGAAATAATAGAAACATAAGAACACAAGGAATAAATACACAATGAGTAACAATAACTTGGCTATATACACGGGGTACCAGTACCGAGTCGATGTGCAGGGGTACGAGGTAATTGAGGTAGATATGTGCATATAGTGCCTTCAGAAGGTATTCAGACCCCTTAACTTTTTCCACATGTTGTTACGTTACAGACTTATTCTAACATGGATTAAATTAGTTTTTTTCCCCATCAATCTACACACAATACCCCATAATGACAAATGTTTGCAAATTTCTAAAAAACTTAAAACAGAAATACCTTATTTACATAAGTATTCAGACCCTTTGCTATGAGACTCGAAATTGAGCTCAGGTGCACCCTGTTTCCATTGATCATCCTTGAGATGTCTCTACAACTTGATTGGAGTCCACCTGTGGTGCATTTAATTGATTGGACATGATTTGGAAAGGCACACACCTGTCTATATAAGGTCCCACAGTTGACAGTGCATGTCAGAGCAAAAACCCAGACATGAGGTCGAAGGAATTGTCCGTAGAGCTCCGAGACAGGATTATGTCGACACACAGTTCTGGGGAAGGGTACCAAAAAATTTATGCAGCATTGAAAGTCCCCAAGAACACAGTTGCCGCCATCATTCTTAAATGGAAGAAGTTTGGAACCACCAAGACTCTTCCTAGAGCTGGCCGCCCAGCCAAACTGAGCAATCGGGGGAGAAGGGCCTTGGTCAGGGAGGTGACCAAGAACCTGATGGTCACTCTGACAGAGCTCTAGAGTTCCTCTGTGGAGATGGGAGAACCTTACATAAGAACAACCATCTCTGCAGCACTCCACCAATCAGGACTTTATGGTAGAGTGGCCAGACGGAAGCCACTCCTCAGTAAAAGGCACATGACAGCCCGCTTGGTGTTTGCCAAAAGGCACCTAAAGACTCTCAGACCATGAGAAACAAGATTATCTGCTGATGTCCTGAATGTCTGGAGGAAACCTGGCACCATCACTATGGTGATGCATGGTGGTGGTAGCATCATGCTGTGGGGATATTATTCAGTGGCAGGGACTGGGAGACTAGTCAGGATTGAGACAAAGATGAATGGAGCAAAGTATAGCGAGATCCTTGATGAAAACTTGCTCCAGAGCGCTCAGGACCTCAGACTGGGGCGAAGGTTCACCTTCCAACAGGACAACAACCCTAAACACACAGCCAAGACAATGCAGGAATGGCTTCGGGACAAGTCTGTAAGTCGCTCTGGATAAGAGCGTCTGCTAAATGACTAAAATGTAAAATGTAAGTCTCTGAATGTCCTTGAGTGGCCCAGCCAGAGCCCGGACTTGAACCCGATCGAACATCTCTGCGAGAGACCTGAAAATAGTTGTGCAGCGACGCTCCCCAGCCTGACAGAGCTTGAGAGGATCTGCAGAGAAGAATGGGTTGAAACTCCCCAAATACATGTGTGCCAAGCTTGTAGCGTCATACCCAATAAGACTCAAGGCTGTATTTGCTGCCAAAGGTGCTTCAACAAAGCACTGAGTAAAGGGTCTGAATACTTATGTAAATGTAATATTTCCGGTTTTTATTTTTTATAAATGTGCAAAACGTTCCCCCAAAACTTTTTTTGCTTTGTCGTTATAGGGTATTGTGTTTAGATTGACGAGAGAAAAACAACTATTTAATACGTTTTAGAATAAGGCTGTAATGTAACAAAAAGTGGAAAAGTCTAGGGGTCTGGTTACTTTCCGAATGCACTGTCCTGAGCGCTCTGGAGCATCATAGACCAATCCTCCATACAGAATCTTTCCACATCCTTGATATCCTTTGTCTGCACTTATGGACTGCCCTCTTCAATTCAAACAACATATTTTCAATGGGGTTAAAGTCTGGAGACTTAGATGGCCATTGAACATTTTAGATTTTGTTTTGCACATTGGAAGATAAAAACACAAATACTGTAGATCTTAACACACTACCACCACCATCATACAGTAAATCAATTCTTCCTAACTTCATAACCTTGGCCCATCCTTCTCTCTGCCATAGAAAACAGAACCATGTGGTGCAGGAAAACTTCCTCCCCATAGAGTTCAGCCACTGTTCCTGAGTAAAGTTCTTCAGTAATCAGCTCCCCCATGCATATTCTCCCATTAGTAGCCTGTCTGTCAGAATGCTTCCAGATGTCCCTTTTCTCAGCCATCACCTTGATTAAGTCCCAGCTCTGTTTCAGCTCTCTTAGCACTAGCGTGCTGCCGGATGCTGCCGGGTGCTGCCGGATGCTGCCGGGTGCCGGGTGCCGGGTGCTGGGTGCTGGGTGTGCTCTAATAGAACATTCAACGCTGCACTCTCTACTGACTGAGCTGAGCCCAGGGGTGGAAGAGGGTAGAAAGGCCATCAACACTGTACCTCTTCTGTCAACACGTTCCAGGAAGGAACTTCAAGCTTGCACAGTGATAGAGCCAATCTATTTCACAGATTAAAGAGGGGAGAGAGATGTCAGATGCGGCAATCTGCAGCATCATTTTATATTTGTTTTTTTTAAATGATGGCCTAGTGTCTGCTTGAAGAGGTACTGTATGTCCATGGATTAGGTGACACCCAGTGCAGAGAGTGAGTCCAGGAGAGGAGGCAGTTCCCAACTGCTATTAACTGCTGTTCCCATGCAGTGTTTGATCCTGAGTAAGGATGGACAGCAGTTGAGTGCTGTCGAGGAGTAACTTCCTCATGTTAAAACACCACAGGACACTCCCAACCCCTTCCGTGAATTTCAGGAGTCACGCCAATGTTTCAACACAACCTTTCTGGGGAGGAAAAGGGGTGACAGATGACTAGGCAGCACACCAGTTTACAGTACAACACTCTGCAGCCTAACTTCCCCATTACTTCAACACTGACACTGTCTCCTATAATCCCTGCTTCCTCTCAGATTTGGTGCCTGTTTTGTTTTGGGAACAGAAGGCATCTGGGGATTGATCCAGTTTAGAGATAACAACACCGGGACTCTGAACTCCGAACTGATCTATTGTGGAAGCGGTCTCGGTCTCCCTAGGGACGGGAGTTTGTAATTCCACACGACTACAAAGCCAACCTGGCGAAAGACTTCTCTAAGTGATTGCCTGGTTAATTAGCTCTGTGAAATATATTAATGTTGTGTTGGAGAGCGCCGGCCCGGAAGCTCAAAGGCCACGTTGCTGTAATCTTACCCCCTGCCTTCCCAGCAGACGGCCTGAGTCTGGGGGTGCTCTGATCACAGGGAAGCTGTGTACTCTCTGATAATGTAGTTTGAGACGTTCTACAGACTCACAGCACAGGCCTTTCAGATGTGTCGTTTATCTCATTATTCTACTTTTGAATCGGCTGATTGTCAAGGCTAGTTTGAAGATGAAACGCTGTGTCAATTAAAGTGATCTGCTGTTGAAGTACGGCTGAAATATACCGCAACAATCACAATTACAGAGGGAAAGGCTTTTCTGATGTGTAGACATGAATACAAGCACGCGCATGTGATTATATATCGTTTCCTATCATTGTTTATTCGGAAATATCTAAGAAGTTATTTCACACAAGTATAAAAGAGCCCCTCTCATCACCATGGAAACACTTTGAGATCTACATCAGAAAGACAACTGTACAATGGAAGCTGCTCATTGTTTCAGTTTTTTCACGGAAAAGTTATTTGACAGATTAATTTCAAACAGATACTCTGTCAGACTGATCTAAAGCTTAGGAATTTTAGAAATGTGATATTTCTCCCAGAGCCAGGCAGCATCAAAAGGGATTTAACTCAGACTTTGCTAAATGTTCTCTCAAACACAGGCTACAGTCTCTCTTTATAAAATGTCCCTCTTTACACATGCACCACCTTTTCTTGGAGATCCTTAATATGGCTCTCACATTTCACATACCATCAGTTTGTACAGCTGGCTAACTTAATCATTAAAGGTCTCTGGGTAACCTTTCGCAATGTCCATCATCTACAGACTGAGTTCTATAATCCAACTGCTACATATTCTATAATACTGTCTGTAGGCTACTTTACAGGTGACCTCACTTTCCCACAAGAATAGAGGAACACTTTCTCTTCTATGCGGCTCCTGAGTTGCTATGACGATAACCAAAATGAGAATTTGGTGAGGGACGCACAAGGGATGCCAGGAGAGGCTCAGTCGGGCCTCTATTGTCTCTCACCAGGTGGTAGAGTGGGATACACAACATAACAATTGTTTAGTGTGGGCTCTTCTATTCTCCCTCTAAAAAGAAATTATCGCATTTGGATGCACATGGAGGAGATGATCGTGGTCCAAAAGAGTGGTGTTTACAGTTTTCAGTGCGCTTGTTGATCAAGTGTTCCAACAAAGCGAGGCTTCTCTGTCATCATCCCCCTTTCGCCTGGTCTCAAACAGCTCAGCTAACACAATGGCAGTCCCAGCTCAGAGCACTGAATCACAGCAAGCCAAAGTAATTAACATTGTACAAATTCTCTCGGCTCTCTCCGCTTCTAATGTGGGGGGACTTCAAAAAGCATCTTTGAGGTTTTTCAGAAAACAAACTTTGCCAGGCATTCTTTAGACGTCGCTGCGCCTTAGCCTCGAATCAAAAGGAGCCCTGGCATCCTCAGGCAGTGGACAATCTCCCCTTTCATCTCCCTGAAGCTGTGAAGGAATGGACTGTGTCCTGCTATGGCCGTGAACTTGCACAGCTTAAAACTGGTGAGGGCCACGTTTTTTTAGAGGGTTTCAATGTTTTTTCTCCAACCTTTTGATCTAAATCTTCTTAACTTTAAATGAAGTGCTTCAGCCTCTTGAAGATTCTGGAGCTTTCAAGTCACTATTCGTCTCGAGACGGACGGAAAATAGATCATTTGATCAAGCACAGTTGAGAACATAAATGTGGACGTTCAATCTCTCTGTCATCAGCATATTCAACTATCAGACATGACCTCGTCTTTTTAAATGAAGGAAGAAGTCACTTAGAAGTTTATCTCCCTGTAACAACTTTGACATTGGGAAGTGATAGGGGAAGATAATGTTTGACTAATTCACTCTACTTAATAATACACAACACTTGTGTAACTAAAGGACTATTATGTTAACCAATCACCTACTGAGGAAAACATTAGTCAACACAATTTAGCTAACAACCCAATCACTTAGGGAATGTTTTCTTTCTCTCCTCTCATGTACTTGCCTTTTTGCTATTATCTTGCCGAAATTAACATGGAGGTGGTATTGTGGTGGCCTAAGTATTAAAGCAACCAAGGTTCTGAGTACACTGAATACCACAGGGACTTATGGCTCTTGAGTACACACCTTGATAGGGTCACACAATATCATGCCCCATGACATCACCACTCACAGTTCAATCTGAAGAATCTGAAGCTCATTGGAATGCATGCTAGGACACCAGACCTGGGTTCAAATACTAATTGAAATCTTTCAAAAACTTTTAGGGTTTGATCTATTCTGCCTGAAGTGAAAGAGGTTCAGGGTTTTCCTTCTTGCGACGATTCCAGGGAAGCTCAATGAAGCCCAGATAACATATTTGAAATGATTTTGAATAGTATTTGAACCCAGGTCTGTTCGACACTGATGGATGTCTTTCCTCTACATGTTCACACCAGGATCCAGGACCAGGAGCACCACAAAGCCTCAGAAAAGGTTTTGAATTGCCTGGTGTGTGAATGTGGAGATATGGGGCTCAGTGGATTAGACCCAACAGCTGTGTATGTACTGTGCTCCTCCAGGCACGAGAGCTGCTACAGTATGCATCTCCATTGAACACACTCAACTGGACCAAAGCCATGCAGGTGATAGAATTCAGGGGTATTCACGCATCCCTCTATATTATGTGCAGTTTTCATGATAGGCCTACTGTAAATGTGTTGAATTTAGTAGATGTACCCTATCTTCCCATCGTGGAATGCCAAGATATTCATAATTGAATAAACGTAACATGTCGATTACTACATAGGCTACTACTACATCGACTACTACATGCCACTGGCATAACCAGGTCTGTCCCTCCGTGCTTGGACCACTGACCTCAGCAATCAGGGGCATCCCTCCCAGGTCCCTCAGTGGTGCTAAACTGGGCTTTTGTGGTGCTACGCTCCATCACTGGGCTTGGACAGGCCGAGCAGGGCGATGGGCCGGCTCTCTCTGCTGCTCAGGGAGCTCCAGACCAAACCGTTCTTCTCTTCATCTGCTAAGCCACTTGGCTCATGGATGAAGGGATGGAGTGGGAGAGAATGTAAATATAATGTAAATGGAGAGGGAGAGAGAGGTAGAGAGAGGGATAGAGTGGACAGGGGGGAGAAAGGGACAGAAAGAGAGGCTTCTGGGAGATGGCCGGATTCCTGCCTGCTCTCCTCCTGCATTTGTCCTCGGCACCCTTGGTCCTCATTCACCATAAATTATTTGGTACTGCTTAATTTACATGTATGCCAACAGGCTTTTAATGTATTTAAAACTTGGAAGATGTTCAAAGGAAACCATAATTCCTCTGAAATGGGCCTTTTGAAGGCTTTATCTTGTTCTTTCACTTCTGGCTAATCTTAGAGCCCCTCAGCATGCCAGAGCAATTTTTCTAATGCCAATTAAGCTAGTCATTAGCATAAAAACAGCTTTTAATGTAAAAAAAAGAAAACCATTTTCCAAAACTAAAGAAAGAGAACGATGTTGAATGGACACTTACACTCCAAACAAATGTCTAAGGATTTTTACCATTAACAACTTAAGTGAAATAAAGCGGCCCGTGTTTTGTCTTCATTGTTGTTATTCAGGCGAATTCCCGTAATTAATAACAACTCAACACATTTTCTGCTAATGAGCAGTCTCTGTGGTGAGACATCACAAATTCAGCTTTCTGTTCAAATGAAGGTTATGCTATACATGCAGAACATGTTGGCAGCCTCGTTCATTCAATTCTCCCCAGAAATGTAATTGCCATACAGTTGTGTTAGGAATCAATTAATTACCATTAGGGCTTCACTCCAAAGAGCAAGCCAAACACACGGCTGAAAATGGTTTCATTAGCCATAAATGTGCAAATGTGACCCAGAGGACAATCATAAATTCTTTGCAGATTTCTTGCATATTTGTATGGAAGTTGAAAGCAGTTGAAAGCATGGCGCTTCCTTCACAGAGGAGCTGGGAACATTCCTCTCTCAGAGAGAGACAGACGTGGTCCAGAGTAGAGGCAAGGCAACACTGTGGGAACTGACCCTGCTGCCTTACTGGGCTCTTTCTTGTCAAAGAAGCTGCCAAACTGGGGGCCCAAAGAATTTGAAGTCTACAGAATTGTCCGTGCAACAGCTGTTGAATGAATCAATGAACTAACAGCACTTAGGCTATGGTGTGTGGGTTATTTAGATGATGACTAATGGCTTCATTAAAGCAACCCTTTCCCAGTAGGATAGATCCCTTTTGGATAAATTACTTTGCTATTGTTTATTTAGTCAGGAGTTGAACATAGAGAAAATAAACTGGACAACCTTACCAGACTAAGTTGTCACAGGTACCAAGGGGAAATGGACTGAGTGAGAACAGAACAGGTTTCTCCAGTTAGGTTTTCAATCAGTTGAGCAGGCTTTAAGTTAACTGAGGTAGGGTGGGAACAATTTCCTAAATTAAGTCGACAGCGGTGGAAACACATTTTTAAGTGAAGCGCGATGACAGGGAGCAGGTTTCTGAAAAGAGAAGTGGTGGGGTTGAGATTATTTTTGAGATGCATAGACAGCCTAGTCTTTACTCTCTCTATTGTGGTTTAGTCTTGTTATCCAGTTCTTTAATCACCATCCCTCCCTATGCCATCGCTCCACTAGTGTGACTACCATGCGTTGCTTTGTTGCTGTCCCATAGCTGCGTTAGTCATTGGCTACAGAGCTACTGTAAAGCACTGTTGTTGTGAGTCTCAGCCCGATCCTCCTGCAGCTCAGAGCAGAGCAGTGAGAATCACAGGGAAGAGAGACTTTAAAAGGTAAAACGCATACAAGTGGGCTGTCATCCTGTCTGTGAGAAAGCCAAAGGAATACAAGAACAAACAAGATAATTTGCAAACTTCATAATTTCTTGAAAGGAAATAAAGTACTCTTCCTGTCCTGAAGTAAAAGACAGAGAGAGCGAGAGAGAGGGGGGAGAAAACAGTGTGAGTGCAACCCATTAGCGGCTAGTCATCCACAGTGATCGTCAGCATTAGAAAGTGCTTTTAACTCTGCTGGCTGTCAGCAGCTTTGGCAGCTTGGAAGAGCTTAGCTTCTAGTCTGAATCTTAGTGAGAGGGAGGGCTGTGGTCGGCAATGACAAAATCAGTTTGAACTCTTGCGTGGAGGATCTGTGAAAAGGGTTTTTGGATCAAAGCAGCCTAAGTGGGACAGAATTACCTTGACCATCTGAGAACAGTCACATTTTGAAGAGAGGGGAAGCTAATCTGCAATATGGAGGGTAGATTAACATTTTGCGAAGCAGATCCCTCCCAAAGAACGCCAGCTTCAAAGCAGAAAGTCTGAAGTATTTTCCCCCCTTCTTCTTCCACTTTCTATTGACAGTGTTAATTTGGTAATTTAGTTGACGCTCTCCCTTGTGTCTAGCGAGGCAAGAAATGTGTTTACCGTCCAGTGTTTTGAGAAAGACTCCAGGGCCCATTCTGCTTTACTTTTCCAAATGAAATACAGAGACAAAATCAATGTTTATTTTGGTCTTTTGGATATGAATGTACTCAACACCACTCCTGGTGTGTGTGTGAATGTGTAAAAGGAAGGACCAGACTGAGAGAGGTATGCTGCCTGCTCTCAGAGAGCTGATATGGTGGTCAGGTCCTGATGTTTTATTGTTCTGTTGATGCATCACATCCTGAGCACCCTGGAACAGAGGATACTTTGAGCTCAGTTGACATATGCAATAGGCCAGTGACAGTGTTATTTTGTGCGAATATATTTACAGCTCATGTTCATAATTGATCCTTTGGAATTGATTGGACTGAACAATAGGCTGAAATTGTTGACATATCAGATACCGGGTAACGTTGTCAAATGAAATCTGACTAGAGCACGGCGCTTGTAACGCCAAGGTAGTGGGTTCGATCCCCGGGACCACCCATACACAAAAAATGTATGCACGCATGACTGTAAGTCGCTTTGGATAAAAGCGTCTGCTAAATGGCATATTATTATTATTATTACTAGGTCCTGCTAATTATGTACAGTGACCAACACTCTAATTTATTGACACTTTCTCTTTCCCTCCCTCTTTCTGTCTGCCTCTCTCACATGACTTCCATGTAAAAACACAGCTCTCCATTACTTATTCCATTCCCTTCTTTATGCATAATGCATAATGTGAAATGTGAACAGTGTATTAGCCTAAATCTGAACTGGCTGCAGCAGTAACGAGACATGGCAGATGGGAGCACTGTTTGAGCACTGCGTGAGCAAGTGAACAGGAGGAAAGAAGCCATAATGGATTACTATCAGACCCCAAATACACAATTGACAAGTGGTTCATCTTCAGACTCTGTACTCTAGGGGGAAAAAACTATTTGAGAGAGAAAATACATATTACCTTTAATTTCCTCTGAGGGACGTTTCTGCTCCTAGTTGCCTTGGCGTGTGACATTTACACCACTTATCACATCAGTTGTTTACACTAAAACACCATTAGCTAGCCATAGGTCCTTCTTAGCTAGCAATATGTCCTTCTTCGTTAATTATGTTTCTTAAGAAATGTACAAGTTGTCGTATCACAAACAAGGTGATCTGTCGCTATAATGAAGGATTTGCAGTTGGAGTTTGTTGAATTTTCCATGGTGTCTGAGTTCATTTGCAGGGGTGATTTTCGCTCTAACCTATGCTGGTCTAATTTCAGCCAGGCCTTTGGTATATGTGAAGCAGTCCTTTAAAGACGGCCTGCGTTTGAAGCCCGCTGCTCTGGGGTGTTCAAAGCTGCAGCTGTTTTGGTGGTGGATGACAGCTATAATTGATGTTTATTTTGGCATCGAGTTCCACAGTCCTTTCATGCAAATGTCCTGCATGCAGTGAAATGGGTCAGGGCAGCGCTGGGTGGTACAGAGCAGTTTGTGTGTTACCAGGATGGAGCAAAGCGCTTAATGAGGAGCATTTACATTTTAAATCGCAGAGACCTCAAAAACAAAACACAACACAAAAGGCAGCCTTGTTATTACTTAGTGCTCAAAGGGCTTCCACAAAGGCTAAACACAACTGACTTGGCTTTGATGAGATAAATAGAATGATGGATAATTAGCTGTCACATTGACATATAACATAAATTAATAGAGGGCCTGTTATAATCATCCTCTATTTAACTGAAGAAGCAGGCAGAGAGGATATTTCATCATGAGAATGAGGCATGCCTGACCCAATGACCTTGTGAGCAGCAGTATAATCATAATATTGACTTGCACTGTAATTACCTTTGATACACATCTGCAGTTCCTCTTCATGAGTTTTCTTTTCTCGCTGTAGGTATCTGACGTGGTAGTGTGTGTCAGTGTGTGTCAGTGTGTGTGTGTGTGTGTTTCCACCTTTTGCTCTCGTTTCCACAGCTCTCTGAGGGGAGGTTGTGCTGCTACATCTGCTGTGACTGTGGCCTACTAGAGACCTGCTGCATGTATTTGAGCCTCAGCCGCCTTTCCGACATTCCGTCTCACCGCACGTTTCCCCGGCCACGCCCCTCTGTCCTCCCCTTCATCCCTCCATCCTCTTTCCCCGGCCACGCCCCTCTGTCCTCCCCTTCATCCCTCCATCCTCTTTCTCCGGCCACGCCCCTCTGTCCAACCCTTCATCCCTCCATCCTCTTTCCCCGGCCACGCCCCTCTGTCCTCCCCTTCATCCCTCCATCCTCTTTCTCCGGCCACGCCCCTCTGTCCTCCCCTTCATCCCACCAGAGCCAATACTGACATCACCGGGGAGGCACATTGGCTGGGGCTGGGGCCCTTTGGTTCTGCTTCCAATTACGACCCAGCACTAGGACTAACTCCTCGACTCCTTGACGGGAAAGACTTCACAAACTGTTATGAAACCAGGAGGAAAAACCTGAGACCAAGAGAAAACAAACCGCCGACGAGCCCCACCAGCAGGTTCAGGTCTGAGTCCGACAGGCAGACAGACAGGCAGGCTGAGAGGAATTCAAGTGGTCCTCTAACAACACTCAAATATAGGACATCTACAATATACCGGGCCAGGCATTACAGAATATTGTCTGTAGCGTGCAGTGGTATTAGGGAGTTATGATTAGATATGGGGAAAGTAGGATGAGCTGAAATAGGACAGGTCAGGATGGATTGAGTAGCAGTACAGTAAGAACGTGAGGGATTAATGCCCTTCACATGTGTTATCGCTGCTCTCAGTCTCTGTGCATGTGTCCCAAATGGCACACTATTCCATATGTGATGCACTACTTTTAACCAGGGCCCATAGGGCTCGGATCAAAAGTAGTGCACTATATAGGGAATAGGATGCCATTTGGGACACACACTGTGTTCCTGGTTATGTTGCGTGAGAATCATAGGGCAGGCCTGTCTGTCTGTTTGTTCTGTACTTGAACCCTGGGCAGTTCTGGTTGTCCTGTGCAATGATATACACCCTCAGAAGCCATAAAAATCCAAAGAAGGTAAAAACAAAACCATTAAAAAGGACACTGGCATTCTTGCATTTTTGTCTCCTACCATTTTGTTTTTCTTGTTGATTCTTGACTCCGTTATACTGTATACATTACATTCTTCGTCTCGGCTGAATTATTTCGTCTCATTTTCTTTTTGGAGCTCTGCAATGTTTTAAAAAGCATTCCTCAGATTACAGATAGGGAGACATTTGTACCGAGGGCAGAGAACATTCTTAATCATGGATTAAGCTCCACTAACATTGGGAGGTCATGGTTCTTTCAGTTTATACAGGACATCAAGCATAAATGCAGATATGGTAGATTCAAAATGCTACAGATAAAATGAAACGCCCTGTAAATACCTGGCTGTCAAGAATATCAGATACCAAACCAACAGTTTGCTTCAGCTAGTAGATGATACGATGGATTTAAACACATTTTGACATTGTCATTAAGATAAACACTTCTTGCACAGGCAGAGCAAATTGATTTAAAGTACAAAGAGAAAAGAATACTGGAGTTGAGATTGAAAACCATTGCTGAATCTATTTAGAACAAAGCTTCCCATAAATCACTGCAGGTCGTGTAAAGCTACAGTTCTTTAGTATTGTTGTGGCAGAATTGGGGTGAGCTGTTGTAACTGCTCATGTGTATGCTCTGTTCTGTGTTGAACTGTGATGTTATGCATGTCATAGACTCCTGTTATGCCTGCACCCTAACAGAAGGCCATTGTGTTCTGGAACTGTGGCTTGTATAAATAACTGTTGTGTAACAATATGATAGTATTATTACCTCCCACTATATAAGGGACATGTAACCGTTTATTCTTCGAGCTCCTTCCCTGACTGCGATCAGAGAGCGATCTACCTTGCAGCTGCTTGTATGTATTAAAGATTCACTATTATAATTATAAATTAGTCTATGCCTAATATTTGGATCAAGTTTTCCACAACAGTATGCAGCACGTCAATACGTCAATGTAACAGCAAGTTACCTAGAAACAGGGATTTAGTAAAGAGGTTAATTGAAACCATCCAACAGCTTGCCTGTATCATCCTGGTACACAGGCACGGCGATGCCTCCACTCTGATAAGACTAAGTGAGTGAAGTAACTGTAGTGTGAAGTAAGTAGCTGGCACACACTGTGTTTTCACAGGTGATTGTAAAGGCTTGAGTTAAAGCATGGAGGGTGGTGTTGAGACCCATACGCTGTCCAGATGTCTCCCAACATGCAGGGGAGACAGGCAGGGTTAGAGGCCCCTGGTGCAGCCCTGACCCGACCCGCCTCTCCTCAGCTGGGAGGAGCTGGACAGCATCACCGCTTCAGAGAGAACCAGGCGGACCCCATTAAGATCTCCTTTAGAATATCCTTGTAGATTTCCAGTCTTTTGAGATGGGCAATCTCCATGTCTGGAATGAGTCCAATAAGCATGAGGTTTTAGAAATGTCCTTGACATTGTGAATCCATCAATGTCATATTACCATGTCAGGTAAAAGCAAACAGGATTGTGCAGTCCAGAGAGAACAATATCTGCCACTTTCATCAGGCATTTCTTATTTTCCCACCCCTTATCCTTTCCCTGTCTTGGCCCCCTTCTCTTCCCTCTTAGTCTCCTCCCACCTCTCCCCTAACCCCTAATCTCCCGCCCTCTCTCTCTCTCTCTTTCCTCCACATCGAGTCTCACTTCCCATTTCTCTCCCTTCACTGTCTTGGAGCAGAGACAGAAGCCACCTCCCCTTCGGCAGCAGCATTTCATGTGGGATTGTTTCATTCCAATCAACTGATATCCACCAGTGTGCTCTGCTCTCTGCAGTGTGCAACACTTTCCCAGGGCACAACAAAAAGCCTAGCTGGCGTTAAGTAAGATGACATCATTGTCCTCACAGAACAGACCCCCATCCCCCATTCACCCTCCGTACCCCAACCCCCAACCTCACCCCCACCTTGATTTAAGGCCTGGACAAAGGGGACCCAGCACAGCTGAGACAGGGGCCAGGGCTGCATGCCAGCCCCCCCCCCCACCCCTCTCTAAAGCTTTACCCACAACTTCATTAGGGAGATGAATTGTCTTATTGTGTGGATCCAACTGCCCGGCTCACAGGAGAAGAGAGGGTGGAGCAGTGTGGAGCCATGCTCGCTGGACATCAGGGCATCATGCAGTGACCCTGCTTCAGGGGTCAGTTCACACAGTGTTTCAAAAACATCTCATGTAACGGATCACTGGATCACCCGCTTCTTCCATTAGGACTCAGAGGGACCCTCTCTCTACAATATCCTGAGGAGCCTGAGTCCCTTCATAATGGTTGCTATTTGGTAGGTCTAGCTAAATAGTAGTTTCTTACAATAATGGTAATTGTCAAATCACATTCACGTCCAAATTATGGAAAGTGCAGTGAAACTTGTCTTGGTGCGGGAATTGCTCCATCCACGACCGCAAGGCCCTCCAGTGGCTGGTGAAGACAGTCCAGTACATCACTGGGACCGTGCTCCCACCTGTCCAGGACATCTACTTGAAACGGTGCTTGAGGAAGGCACGCAGTATCATAAAGGACCCCACACACCCCAGCCACGAGCTGTTCTCTTTCTTACCGTCGGGGAGACGGTATCAGAGCATGAGGTCTAACACCAACAGACTGCTGAACACTTGAACTGGACTGACCACCCCCACCCCCCCTTCCCCAATACACATGTATTGGACTATAAATTGTGCATTCCTGTATTATACTAATGCTAAAATGTTGACTCTATTCTACTGAGCCATTTATTTTATGTTCGTAATTGTATCTTTTATTATTTCTTATTGTTGTTGCATTGTCGAGAAGGAACCTGTAAGTAAGCATTTCGTTGGATGATGTATACCATGCGTATCCTGTACATACGACTAATAAAATGTGGAAGTTGGTTAGCAAAAGTAACCGTGTTAACAATTCAGAGTGAGTGGCGCCATTTTACCATCTAATCAACTGGGATGGAGGTAGGGAATAGGTTAACATTTTAACCCTCAAGTGTTGTAGCCAGCCCTGCTCACAACTACACTGCTAGCTTCAATGCTTGACTTCAGAGCCAGGAACAGTTGAGGGCCTGAAGTGCTAAGCTGGTGGTATTTGGATTCCCTGGAGGACACACTAAACAATATGAACAAGAACAAAGATGAAGAGTGAAAGTCATAAATAGCCTGAATGCTTGTTTAATGACTTAGATCTGTGTTTTTCCTTCCTTATGCAGCGGCAGTGTCCTCTGAACGGTTTGCTTTCTGTCGGAGAGTTTAACTTTGTCTTTGTGCACAATATCCTGCAGGAGATAAAGTTCTGGCTGTCTCCTAAGGGGTATGGCTGACAGGGGAGGCCTTAAGGTCTTTGATGATGGGTAGCGAGGGTCTTTTTGGGATCCAGAGGCTAGCTGACCTTGTGTGCCATTGTGTGTGTGTGTGTGTGCTTGTGTGTGTGTGTGTGTGTGTGTGTGTGTGTGTGTGTGTGTGTGTGTGTGTGCTTGTGTGTGTGTGTGCTTTTTTCAGGCTGGTGCCTGCAGTGAAAGACTAGAGAGAGTCAAACAGATGCTGCTGGTGTGTGTGTGTGTGTGTGTGTTTGTGTGTGTGTTTGTGTGTGTGTGTGTGTGTGTGTGTGTGTGTGCGCGCATGCCATTGTGTGTGTGCATGTGTGTTACAGGATTTCTGCTCATTGTTCAGGTCCAGGCAGCATCATGTCATTGTATGTAGTTGTAAACTCAGCACTGCTGCATTGTGGAAAGAAAAGTAGGCAGTGGGCACGCTAACTCAGGGAGGTGGAGTGGCAGACATCTGTGGAACGTTTCAGGAGTGCAGGGCCACAGGGCCGGGAGGGAGAGGAACAGAGGGAGAGGGGAACTGAGAGGGAAATGGACAGGGAGGAACTGGGGGATAGTGTTTGATCGGCTCCTGGAGGAAGCAGAGATTTCCTCCTGGCTGCACAGGACAAAGTCCCAGTCTTGCCCTGTTCTACATGCAGCATAGACCCTTCCACCTGCCCCTGCTCAGTGCTCACACATATAACAATAACAAATGCAGGGTCCAAGGCAAGACAGATAAAGTTAGGCTACCCCAGTGATCCAAATGTTCAAATGGGGGAAAATGAAAGATTGACACATTTTAGGTGTGCATTATCAAACCTTGTGTCAGTTAAAGTTCTCCTCATCAAGGGCATCTGAGGCTTGTAGGCTCGTCTCATGGGTAAAGTTCTGTTTGTATCTCATGTGTTAAATTGGCATAAATGCTCCATTGACTTTTTCCCTTCAGAGGATAGGCATCAATTCAGGCAATTTATGTTCCATTCATATTATTGAACATACTGTACACGCAGTTTGTAGGTTACATTGTGTAGTGAAAGGAGATTGCTTGGAGTCTAAGATTTATAATGGATGGCTTGAATCTTGACCACAGTCATCTGCCTTTGTCTTCATTACTGTAGAGAGGCATTCAAGCATTTCAGCTGTCTCATATACTGTACACTTTGAGACAGAAATAGTGCTATAAAAGGAATTAAATCTGTTTTAATATTTGTTCATTGTAACATGCTGTCATTTAAACATTTTATGGGGGTAGAAATCAGCCTATAAAGATGTATTTTATTGTTTTTCTTCTACAATGTCCTTCTTGCTGCTTCTCTAGCTTAGTAACCACAGGCAGAATTCTGGTGGGATGGCTACGAGCCAACTCAGAAATGTTTTATTGTTGTGGAAAAATTATTTTAAGTACTTGTTTTACAATGCTGCTCGGGGCATGCCTATTTCTGCTGACAGTACTGCGTGAGCAGCTTTTGTCTGGCAAAACTATATGTTTTTAAAGAACTGTTTAAGTAAACAAATAAAATAGAACAATGTCAAACTGCTCTGCTGCATAGAATATTTCTGCAGTAGGCCTTCAGCCAGACCCATTTTAAAAAGCATAGGTCTGCTATGTTAGTGTGGTGTGTTTTTCCAGTGATATGGCCAGGGTTAGTTATAATGTGGCCAGGTCAGTAAGGACATCTACCCTCCGGTTATGTGTCATGGAGACCAGCCAGACAGTGGGACTTTGCTGCACCATAGGCGACCAACCACTGGCATTGATTCATAGTATGTGTCTCATTTAGATACAAACAAAAAAGTACCTAGTCATTTACATTTGACATTTTAGTCATTTAGCAGATGCTCTTATCCAGAGCGACTTACAATTAGTGCATTCATCTTAAGATAGCTGGGTGAGACAACCACATATCACAGTCGTAACACACACACACACACACACACACACACACACACACACACATACACATACACATACACATACACATACACATACGCATACACACACACACAGTACATCATCACAGTATGCTGGAAGGGTGTGTTTTATTCAATAGGTGACACTATTTACGCCGAATGAGATGCTCCTTTCAAGTACATTCACAATTCTGTTATTCTGTATCCAAGCTCTACTCTACTTCTCTATTTTGGTTGTGGCGTATATTGAAATTTGGCATTTACGGTGCCGCGTTTAAAAATCTGTATTGTAGAGGGCTGAACTACAAATGATGGTGCCCCACCTGTTTTGAGCCCCACAAAAAATGTTTGGGGGCTTGCCTGTTTTGCATGTTATTTTGGCATTAATACGTGTCACATATCAGTTTGCAAACAATATAAAAAAGAAAAAAAGAAAAAAAAAAGAAATTGAGTTTCAGCCTAGTTTCAGTGCTTTCTGTGGTGGTGGGGCAGCCAGCGGAAAATACGGAGCATAGGGGTTGGTAATGTTCTCCAGTTGCGCCGTGATTGGCTCAGTGTTCTGTCACTCATCGGGACACTACGTCACCGCCAAGTCTAAGGGTAGAGCTCGAAAATTCAAGCCCCTTGGGTGCTGCCATAGAGTTACATTAGAAGTGCCCATCCAAGAAGGCTCAAGGTCATTGGCCAGAGATAAAATGACATTAAATACGTTATATCTACAGTAACTTTGATTGGACTGATCATGTCAACATCATCCTTTCAAAATCTTAGCTGGCAGTCATCATCATGAATCAAGTCAACAATCTACTGGCAAATCTTTTTTAATCCTTGTCATATGAAGAGAAATAATGAAGCTAAATTATAGATAAAACATATCGGTGTTCATCGGCCATTGGACATAAACATTACACAACAAGTTGGAAATTGCAAATTCAACAATGAGTGGTTTGGAAGGAATCAGTGGCTAACTGCAAGCATTACAAAGCAACCACTAGCCTGCTATTCAGTGGAGTGGCTGTGTGGTCCCATGTCTGGGATTAAGGGTCTCTTTTCCAAGCTTAAAATGATAAACATTCAACATTGGCCATGCTGTCAATGAAGCATGATTTGTGCCGCGCTCAAAACAACTGTTAACTCGGAACTGCGAAATCTGTCTTAAGTGAGTTCAAGAAAATTGGGAACTCGGGAAAAATTAGCTCCGACTGGAAAAATATGTTTTGAACGGTCATCCGACTCGGAATTGTAAATCCGGAACTCGGGCCTCTTTCTAGAGCTACAACCTGAAGATCACTGATGTCATCATGATTCAACCTTGTTTTTTTTCAGAGTTCCCAGTTGTCTTGAAAGCACCATAAATCCAGAGAATGCCAGACTTTGATGACAAAGTTTGATGACAAAATTTGCCCACGAAGGACCGCCGCGCCACCTTCCTGTTCAAGTGAGCACAGCACAACAAGGTGAGTCCAAAAATGTATTGTATGCTGCTGCATAAATGATGTAATATGCCAGGGAGATATGTTACTGTAGCTAAGAAAGTAATACTAAGTGTATGCTGTGTAGTAAGCTGTTAGTAGCCCATGTGCCTCACCCTAATAATTTGGTCTATTTTCCCCTGTTAATTTCGCCTACTGTTCTGACTTGGTGGTGAACATGTAGCCTATAACCTGTTTTAGAGAAATGTAATCATCGAATATTGTAAGAGCTTTCATTGTCTGCTTATATGCCCCCTTTATTTATCCTATGGTGCTGACTTGGTGTACAGGGAGAACACTGTAAGAACGGCCCATGTTCTGAATTCTGTCGCTGTACATTTCAAAAGTGCTGAACAAAAAGTTATATTGACCACGTCCGTCCTAGCTCGCTCATTAATGTCTTAATCGAAATTACGGATTGCCTCTTATCCGCTTGTCGTCCCCTTATGCCATAGCTTGTACATCTCAATTGTCAGTGGAAACTACATTTGTTTAAGCAAGTCAGCCATCTCAGCTATGTTTTTTTTAAAGGCAGTAAAAGAGGCTGAATTAACTGTTTCGCTGCCAAACAAGGCTCCGCTGATAGCCAGGTGTAGCGGTGGTAAGGTGTTGGGACTCTGCTGTTGTGACTCTGCTGTTGGAACAGCTTTATGTAGGCCCGTTTGTCACCGTTATTGTGCAATTATGTATTGTTTAGTGTTGTGTTGTGTAGTGGCTTTGCTGGCATGCATCCCACATTTGTTTTGTTTGTTTGCCCCACCAAGATTTACATGCTAAAATCGCCACTGGCTAGCTTCAGTTAGCTTCAAATTCCAGCTCAGGCTTCATCCATGTTATGAAGGTAGATATTAATTGTGCACCCACCGATTACTAGAGCCTGCTCGAGCTGGGCTTGTACAGTGGGGAAAAAAAGTATTTAGTCAGCCACCAATTGTGCAAGTTCTCCCACTTAAAAAGATGAGAGAGACCTGTAATTTTCATCATAGGTACATGTCAACTATGACAGACCAAAAAAAAATCCTGAAAATCACATTGTAGGATTTTTAATGAATTTATTTGCAAATTATGGTGGAAAATAAGTATTTGGTCATTAACAAAAGTTTCTCAATACTTTGTTATATACCCTTTGTTGGCAATGACACAGGTCAAACGTTTTCTGTAAGTCTTCACAAGGTTTTCACACACTGTTGCTGGTATTTTGGCCCATTCCTCCATGCAGATCTCCTCTAGAGCAGTGATGTTTTGGGGCTGTCGCTGGGCAACAAGGACTTTAAACTCCCTCCAAAGATTTTCTATGGGGTTGAGATTTGGAGACTGGCTAGGCCACTCCAGGACCTTGAAATGCTTTTTACGAAGCCACTCCTTCGTTGCCCGGGCGGTGTGTTTGGGATCATTGTCATGCTGAAAGACCCAGCCACGTTTCATCTTCAATGCCCTTGCTGATGGAAGGAGGTTTTCACTCAAAATCTCACGATACATGGCCCCATTCATTCTTTCCTTTACACGGATCAGTCGTCCTGGTCCCTTTGCAGAAAAAACAGCCCCAAAGCATGATGTTTCCACCCCCATGCTTCACAGTAGGTATGGTGTTCTTTGGATGCAACTCAGCATTCTTTGTCCTCCAAACACGACGAGTTGAGTTTTTACCAAAAAGTTATATTTTGGTTTCATCTGACCATATGACATTCTCCCAATCCTCTTCTGGATCATCCAAATGCACTCTAGCAAACTTCAGACGGGCCTGGACATGTACTGGCTTAAGCAGGGGGACACGTCTGGCACTGCAGGATTTGAGTCCCTGGCGGCGTAGTGTGTTACTGATGGTAGGCTTTGTTACTTTGGTCCCAGCTCTCTGCAGGTCATTCACTAGGTCCCCCCGTGTGGTTCTGGGATTTTTGCTCACCGTTCTTGTGATCATTTTGACCCCACGGGGTGAGATCTTGCGTGGAGCCCCAGATCGAGGGAGATTATCAGTGGTCTTGTATGTCTTCCATTTCCTAATAATTGCTCCCACAGTTGATTTCTTCACACCAAGCTGCTTACCTATTGTAGATTCAGTCTTCCCAGCCTGGTGCAGGTCTACAATTTTGTTTCTGGTGTCCATTGACAGCTCTTTGGTCTTGGCCATAGTGGAGTTTGGAGTGTGACTGTTTGAGGTTGTGAAAAGGTGTCTTTTATACTGATAACAAGTTCAAACAGGTGCCATTAATACAGGTAACGAGTGGAGGACAGAGGAGCCTCTTAAAGAAGAAGTTACAGGTCTGTGAGAGCCAGAAATCTTGCTTGTTTGTAGGTGACCAAATACTTATTTTCCACCATAATTTGCAAATAAATTCATTAAAAATCCTACAATGTGATTTTCTTGATTTTTTTTCCTCAATTTGTCTGTCATAGTTGACGTGTACCTATGATGAAAATTACAGGCCTCTCTCATCTTTTTAAGTGGGAGAACTTGCACAATTGGTGGCTGACTAAATACTTTTTTCCCCCACTGTAACTACGCATTTATGTTTTACGTGGCTAGTCGAACGCCGAACTCTTCATTGAGATAATGTTGAAACATCGATCCATGGGAGAGTCAGTGACACATTTAAATTTGTGCCGAAATCAAAATGAAAGAAAGGTTAGTACCCAAAAGGTCGCTAGTTTGAATGCCGAGCCGACACGGTGAGAAATCTGCTGATGTGCCCTTGAGCAAGGCACGTAAGCCTAATTGCTTCAGGGTCACCGTTGATGGTGGCAGACCTTGGCCAACTCAGGGGGAGTTGGGAGTGCAAAAAACACATTTCCAATTCACACTTGCGTATAAATACACACTTGTACATGTGTGAAAATTATTTTAATTACAACCTGCAAATTCAGCAGGTTATGGTGTGAAATGGGCTATTAAAAGTGCCGTCTTGTGATATGTATTTGAATATTACTATTTTTAACACACAAGAACATTTGATTAATAAAATATTTAATCAGTCATCTTCCTCAAATATGGATGATTACGCACTCTTTGCGAGAGGGAGGGCATCTAATTTGATTTCTCCTCAACTCACGGCTCAAACACTTCATTCAGGAAAAGTGGAGTTAGCCCTGAGTTCTGAAGGATTCGTTGCCATAGACATGTACTTAGCTAAAAGGTGAGGCACTTTTGTGTCACCGGTTACCCCGAGTTGAACTCAGAGTTGACCAAAGTTAGCTCGCTAACTCCTCTATCTAGATTCGTAGTACACCACTCTGGAGTCAACATTGAATCCAGCACCACCACCCATCGCCATTGGCTCTTCTCCCCCCGACCCAGCCCAGTCAAGACAGGCTCCTCCCTTCACCTCTGCTGCACGTTCATTCCCTCAGGGTTTTCTGGGAGATTTAGTACTGTATCTCCCTGAGAGATAAGCTCCCCTGAACTCCTATCTCTCTCTCTCTTCCACCCTTCTCCCTCCTCTACATAGTTCTATCAGCCTTACATCTCCCTCCAAGGGTCCCTCTTTCCTTGTTCTCCCTACCCTCGTTGTGTAAGAAAAAAAAAACTTTCTCCTGGCTTCCCCATGTGTCTGTATGTGAAAGGTTGTAAACTCAGGGGCCGTGGAGAGGAAGTCTCTCTGCAACCAGAGCCCATGGGCCCACCCCGCTAAACCCTGTCAAACCCTGGGCCATGTTATTCCAAACAGCCCTCTTTGCTGTGGATAAGCCCCAGTAAATATTTGGGTGTTAGCCGCCCATTGTTTTTCTGTGTGGGCTACAGCCACGGTCGCATAGCAGCTCACGGCGAATACCTTGAAAGTGATATAATGCTACGGCCGCAATCCGATCGTGGTCCTCTAGTGATTGAACCTGAGCGGAGAGAGAGAGAGAGAGAGAGAGAGAGAGAGAGAGAGAGAGAGAGAGAGAGAGAGAGAGAGAGAGAGAGAGAGAGAGAGAGAGAGAGAGAGAGAGAGAGAGCACTTTCAAAGCGTGGTGAAACTATTCAAAACACAGGCGGCTCGTTTCCAGGGCCTGGGATAATGAATTCCATGGCCATCCGGGCCTCTATGTGTGGGAGACTCAGAGCTTAGCTAAATAAACCAACCAGTCTGGTGGATAGCCCTGCTGGTGTCCAGCCTGCAGGGAGGAGAGAGAGAAGCCTGGTCACTCACAGGTCACTGCATGGTCCAGGCCCAGTCACTGCTACTGACAGGCTCACAATGCCAACAAGATCTCATAGTTTCCCTTTGAAATTCGACATATTATCGATTAGGGATGAATATCCCAGGACTGTCCCAGGAACACTCTTCACATCCCCTTTAGCATAGCGTATTTACTTCACACAAAGTCGCCATAAATTCAAAGCACATGCATAATTGACACTGTCGGACTGCACACACGACCTGAATGCAGTTAATAAACCCTACAGGAAACCCCTACAGTATAGCCTATAAAAGAACGTGTGCCTCTTTGAGCTGTCATTGTGACTCTTCAGACAGTCACAAATGTGATAGGCCTATGCCCAATTCACTACATAGGCATATCTGTCACAGACATGAAGTCTGTTGACAATTCAAAGAGGCATAAGGGAAAACTGTATCTTCTCCTGTCCTAGAGCCTCCTAGGCTATTTTCCTATCCCGTCCCAATCCCACTGAACCCAAAATCCTGACTTTAATCTGTAATCCATAGGTTGCATTATCAAAGCATGTCGCCTGTGCATGTCAAAATACCGCTATAACATTTCCCCCGCTTCTCTTCTCTATCTCGTACTTGCTGTCCATATGAGAGCACTTGTGTGATCAACAAACGTTATGAGAGTAGATATGGATATTTTTAAAACAGAGTTGGTCCCCGTTAAGATACCTTGATATTTAAACTATTTCCACTCTTCATCTCCCCGTATTCATGAGATGATCTGCTATCTGTATAATCATCAACACGATTTTGCCAAATATAGGAGATATTACGTCATTTGTTGAAGGAGGTTATCCAGCAAGTTTAGCAACTTTGGACATTTTGTTTGATTGCCGTTACAAAGTTTGTATGATTCTACAACGATATACTTAGGGTGCACTCTGTGTCCTGAGCACGCTCTGTGTCGAGATAGCCTACTGTTGAAATGCGCTGAATTTATGAACAGCCTGTTTCGCAATTCACAAAAATGTAATTGCCGATCAAAGATAGGCTACTCTATCATTACTAAATATCAGTTTCATTTGCTCAGAAATCTTTACATAGTGGCACAGCCAAGCCGACAAGCGCCCCTCTCATTTGGGGAGGACCCTGGCATAGTGTCACGATCGTTGAGAGACGGGTCAGACCAAGGTGCAGCGTGGTATGCGTACATGTTTATTAGAACTGAAACACTTGACAAAACAACAAAAACAACGAAACGTGAGGCTCCAACAGTGGCTCCAACACAACAAGCCAAACACGAGTCATAAACAAGATCCCACCACTAAGGTAGGCAACCAGGCTACCTAAGTATGATCCCCAATCAGAGACAACGAGCGACAGCTGCCTCTGATTGGGAATCACACCCGGCCAAACATAGAAATATAAACCTAGAACTAAACATAGATATACACATAGAAACTCACACCCTGACCAAACCAACTAAAGACAACCGGCCTCTCAAGGCCAGGGCGTGACAGTACCCCCCCCAAAGGTGCGTACTCCGGCCGCACCAACCTGACTCATTAGGGGAGGGTCCGGGTGGGCATTCAGCCTCGGAGGTGGCTCCGGCTCCGGGCGTGACGACCTCTCCCTCTCTGCCTCCCCGTTGCACCCCTGGTCTGGTCTGGACCTCGGCGCGATGCTTCCCCTCTCCTTCCTCCCACGATGGAGGCCCCGCACCTGGAGAGGGGCTAACGTCTGGGCCTGGATCGGCAATCCTCCCGCGATGCACCAAGCCCTGTCTGGACCCTGGTGTGGGAGGCCCTGACCCTGGAGAGGGGCTGACGTCTGGGCCTGGAGTGGAGCCGCTGACCGTAGCTGAACTGGACCCCGGTGGAGCGGACTGCTCTGGCTCCGGAGTGGAGCCGCTAACCGGAGCTGGACTGGGCACCGGTGGAGCGGACTGCTCTGGCTCCGGAGTGGTGCCGCTGACCGGAGCTGGACTGGGAACACGCACCACTGGTCTGGTGCGAGGTGCAGGCACGGGTCGTGCCGGACTGGAGACACGCACCACTGGTTTGGTGCGAGGAGCAGGCACGGGCCGTGCCCGACTGGATACACGCACCACTGGTTTGGTGCGGGGAGCAGGTACGGGGCGTACCGGGCTGGCGACACGCACCACTGGTTTGGTGCGGGGAGCAGGTACGGGCCGTACTGGACTGGATACGCGCACCACTGGTTTGGTGCGGGGAGCAGGTATGGAGCGTACTGGGCTGGCGACACACACCACTGGTTTGGTGCGGGGAGCAGGTACGGGGCGTACCGGACTGGATACGCGCACCACTGGTTTGATGCGGGGAGCAGGTATGGGGCGTACCTGGCTGGCGACACGCACCACTGGTTTGGTGCGAGGAGCTGGCACAGGCCGTACCGGGCTGTGGAGGCGCACTGGAGATCTGGAGCGTAGAGCTGGCACAACCCGTCCTGGCTGGATGCCCACTTCCGCACGGTACGTGCGTGGCGTTAGCACAGGACGCACTGGGCTGTGAACGCGCACTGGAGACACAGTACGTAGAATCCGGCACAGGATATGCTGGACCGAGGAGGCGTACTGGAGACCAGGAGCGTTGAGCCGGCACACCCCGTCCTGGCTGGATGCCCATTTTCGCACGGCACGTGCGTGGCACTAGCACAGGACGCACTGGACTGTGCAGGCGCACTGGCGACACAGTGCGTATCTCCGCATAACACCGAGCCTGCACGGTCACACGCTTCTTAGCGTGAATACGGGGAGTTGGCTCTGCTCTGAACCCTGGCTCCGCCAACCACCCTGTGTGCCCCCCAATTTTTTTGGGGGGGGGCTGTCTCTTGGGCTTCCTTCGTCGTCGGCACCTTCGGCCTCGCCGTTGATCCTCTCCTGCCTGGGCTTCTTCCCTCACCCAGGGTCCTTTACCAGGTAAAATCTCCTCCCATGTCCAAAATGTTTTCCCCACCTGTGTCCAGGGTGTCTGTTCCTCCTGGCCACGCTGCTTGGTCCGTTGGTGGTGGGATCTTCTGTCACGATCGTTGAGAGACGGGTCAGACCAAGGTGCAGCGTGGTATGCGTACATGTTTATTAGAACTGATAAACACTCGACAAAACAACAAAACAACAAAAACAACGAAATGTGAAGCTCCAACAGTGGCTCCAACACAACAAGCCAAACACGAGTCATAAACAAGATCCCACCACTAAGGTAGGCAACCAGGCTACCTAAGTATGATCCCCAATCAGAGACAACGAGCGACAGCTGCCTCTGATTGGGAATCACACCCGGCCAAACATAGAAATATAAACCTAGAACTAAACCTAGATATACACATAGAAACTCATGCCCTGACCAAACCAACTAAAGACAACCGGCCTCTCAAGGCCAGGGCATGACACATAGTGACCATATCTTGGTTTTAAACGCTTAAAAATGGGCACTTCCTATTTTTGCAGTATTTCCCGGGACTCTCGCGATAAATATTAATTACTCATGGTATTGAAACTTGGTAGATTTCCAGGAAATATTAATCCCTATTATGGATGACCGTCTATTTTGTACGCATTAATTCCACATGGTTACAGGGTTAATTCCGCGTGGTTACAGGGTTAAAACCAAAACAACTCAAAGGTTAACAGTTTAGGCATTAATTCAGAGTGGTTAAGGTTAGGGCTATGGTTTGGGGAACGATTAATATACAATAATAAAAAACTACATGCTTTTACCATCAAGTATCATCAAGTATTCTCACGGCTCGCTAGAGCATTGTGAACTGCTGTGGCGCAGTGGTCATAGCAGTGCGCTTCGTCTCTGAGCATCAGGAGTTCGTGCCCAGTGCTGGGCAATTGTTTTATTATTATTATTTTTGCTGAGGAAGGCATATATTTTCATAGGACCATTTCAAACGTCTGAAATCGAAGTCTATTTCTAGTGATCAGGCTGCATAATGCACTGTAAAAGTGTCAATAGAATCTGGCAACACTGTGCTCACTTACCCATGGTGGAATCAACTGTGATACTCACTAGTGGCTACATCACAACTCAAACCTCACAGTCATGTAGGATAGAATAGGTTTCCGTTAGTAGGACAGTAGGACAAGGGGTATTGTTAACGCCTCAGTTTGAGATGACAAACCAACGTCTATAGAGACAGGGTTTGTGTGAGATGAGCTGGTGCTGGTTTGAGGTGATATGAGAGAGATTTCTGTATTTTTCTCCCCCTGACTAGTAGGAGTGGCAGAGCGCTGCTCTGATGTTTTTTGGTGCTTCTCATTAACCATTCACATTTGCACCTTATGTGCAGATCACCATCGCTGCGCGACGTGGGGCCAATCAGTTCAAAGGGAAGCGTTGCTTTGGAAGTGTGCGAGCCACCCCAGGAGGTGCCGAGCCTCGGACCCCTGCAGAGTCGTGGGTGCTGAGAGCCAGGGTGTGTTTGGATCAGGGACTGAATTTCCCTCTGAAGATGTGGAAAAGGTTTACGGCGCGCTCCCACGAGATTGTCTCTCCGCTCTTTGAAGCTCCTGTCTTGGTGGCTTCTCTTATCTCAGGAAAGGATTATTTTATCTCCTCCTTTTTACTTCTCTCCCTTTATTTCTCCTTTCAGCTTTCTTCTTCTACTCTCTCTCTTTCTGTTCCTCTCTCTCTTCCTTTCTTATTCTCTCTCTCACTCTCTCCCTCACAGGTTTTGCTCCAGCACTCTTACACCCCAAGATCATTTCACTCCTCCGTCCCGCCTATTCTGTCTGTTTCTCTCCCTCTGTCCCCAATTTTCCCCTCACTCTTTTTAAACTCCTCTCCATTCCCAATTTTCTCTTTCCTCACCTCCTCCCCTCTCTCTCTTTCTCTCTCTTCATCCCCTTCCTCTGTTGCGCCCCACTCCCTTTCTCTTCCTATCTTCTCTTTTCTCCTCTTCCAGCACATGACAGGCCGTGTAATTAATGAGCATCATAAACCTCTCTTTCTATTAGCTACCCATTAGTAAACCTGGCAAGCCTGTCATTTTGGACAAAAACACACAGCTCCTTCATTTGATCCCCACATCAAAGGGGGATCCCCACTGTTTTTGGCTGAATACACTAATTGTGTCCTCATTCTGGATGGGGCTACACCCCCACCGCTTCAAAAAGGAACCAGAGTCAGTGCCGGGTGCAGCAAATAGTGAAAAATAAGAGGTGTTGATTATAGTAGAGCTAAATTTGGGACAAGGTTTTGTGTCAGAGTGGAAAAAATGAATACAACCATCCGGAACTGTGACTGAAAGTCTGTGGCAGACAACGTACATTAACTTTGTTATTACACACTACACATAATTTACTCCATTACTGTCTTCTATACTGTAGACATTAGCAGAAAAAAGCTTAGTGGGCTTAAGGCCCTATTAAGGGTGTTTTTACATGCCGCCTTTATTAGATAAAAATGAATTTTTAAGTGGGACTCCAGAGTTTCCCCTCTTTTACACTACAAGCCAATAACATAAAGCACTAGATCAGCAGCTAATTAAGATAAGTCTCTTAAAAGAAATAAGCCGGACGATTCTTTATTTATAAGGTATACATATATTCCAGTTTAGCAGCACCTTCAGTTTTAAATTTGCTTTCTACTTTCATTAAGTTTTTATTTAACTAGGCAAGTCAGTTAAGAACAAATTCTTATTTACAATGACGCCTACACCGGCCAAACCCGGACGACACTGGGCCAATTGTGCGCCGCCCTATGGGACTCCCAATCACGGCCAGTTGTGATACAGCCTGGAATCGAACCAGGGGGTCTGTAGTGCACTGAGATGCAGTGCCTTAGACCGCTGCGCCACTCTATTAATATCGTAAAAACTGCATTTAAGCATAAAAGTGTCAGAGTTGGATATATGGTCTGCAGCTGGACACTTCACACACCCCAACACACTTCTTGAAGAGTTCAATCAAACATATATACAGTACATGTCTAAAAACACAAATTACTTGAAAAGTTGATAGCTTCATCAGTTTAGATCAATTTAAACATATGGAATACACATTTCATTAGGTATGTGTATTACTATGTTTGGTCAGCCATAGTGGGAATCTGTATACAGTGAGGGAAAAAGGTATTTGATCCCCTGCTGATTTTGTACGTTTGCCCACTGACAAAGAAATGATCAGTCTATAATTTTAATGGTAGGTTTATTTGAACAGTGAGAGACAGAATAACAACAAAAAATTCCTGAAAAACGCATGTCAAAAATGTTATAAATTGATTTGCATTTTAATGAGGGAAATAAGTATTTGACCCCCTCTCAATCAGAAAGATTTCTGGCTCCCAGGTGTATTTTATACAGGTAACGAGCTGAGATTAGGAGCACACTCTGAAAGGGAGTGCTCCTGATCTCAGTTTGTTACCTGTATAAAAGACACCTGTCCACAGAAGCAATCAATCAATCAGATTCCAAACAAGATTGTAGACCTACACAAGGCTGGAATGGGCTACAAGACCATCGCCAAGCAGCTTGGTGAGAAGGTGACAACAGTTGGTGCGAATATTCGCAAATGGAAGAAACACAAAAGAACTGTCAATCTTCCTCGGCCTGGGGCTCCATGCAAGATCTCACCTTGTGGAGTTGCAATGATCATGAGAACAGTGAGGAATCAGCCCAGAACTACACGGGAGGATCTTGTCAATGATTTCAAGACAGCTGGGACCATAGTCACCAAGAAAACAATTGGTAACACAATACGCCGTGAAGGACTGAAATCCTGCAGCGCCCGCAAGGTCCCCCTGCTCAAGAAAGCACATATACATGCCCGTCTGAAGTTTGCCAATGAACATCTGAATGATTCAGAGGAGAACTGGGTGAAAGTGTTGTGGTCAGATGAGACCAAAATGGAGCTCTTTGGCATCAACTCAACTCGCCGTGTTTGGAGGAGGAGGAATGCTGCCTATGACCCCAAGAACACCATCCCCACCGTGGAAACATTATGCTTTGGGGGTGTTTTTCTGCTAAGGGGACAGGACAACTTCACCGCATCAAAGGGACGATGGACGGGGCCATGTACCGTCAAATCTTGGGTGAGAACCTCCTTCCCTCAGCCAGGGTATTGAAAATGGGTCGTGGATGGGTATTCCAGCATGACAATGACCCAAAACACACGGCCAAGGCAACAAAGGAGTGGCTCAAGAAGAAGCACATTAAGGTCCTGGAGTGGCCTAGCCAGTCTCCAGACCTTAATCCCATAGAAAATCTGTGGAGGGACCTGAAGGTTCGAGTTGCCAAACGTCAGCCTCGAAACCTTAATGACTTGGAGAAGATCTGCAAAGAGGAGTGGGACAAAATCCCTCCTGAGATGTGTGCAAACCTGGTGGCCAACTACAAGAAACGTCTGAACTCTGTGATTGCCAACAAGGGTTTTGCCACCAAGTACTAAGTAATGTTTTGCAGAGGGGTCAAATACTTATTTCCCTCATTAAAATGCAAATCAATTTATAACATTTTTGACATGCGTTTTTCTGGATTTTTTTGTTGTTATTCTGTCTCTCACTGTTCAAATAAACCTACCATTAAAATTATTGACTGATCATTTCTTTGTCAGTGGGCAAACGTACAAAATCAGCAGGGGATCAAATACTTTTTTCCCTCACTGTATAATACTTGAAGATACATTATATGATCCAGTCACCTTAATCTAACACAATGTGGTATCTTGTTATAAGTGTTGATTTCTGGCCTAGCCAGAAACATAAAGCAGATGATATGAGATAATGTGTGTGGTAATATGCAGGGAGAAATATGGTCTGTAGTGATCTCCTAATACATGAGAAAATGTCAGTGTAGCTTTGTGTGACAATGGGGTATTTCCATACAATGGGATTTTTGGGGGTGTGAATTGTCTTGGAAAAACTTCTCACACCTAGAACTATGCAAAATATAATTGTCTTGATTTGGTACATGTCTACTGCTATTTTCCATAATAATGATAGGCCTAAATGCTACATAGCAGTGTTACAGTCATAGACATTAAAACCAGTAGATAGTAGTGCTGATGTCATCCACGTATTACTATGGAAAACTCCCGATGGCGCCCGTGGCGTGTATTCATAGATGCCAAAGGAAGCCAGGCTTCCCCAAAAAATTTATCAATATTAAAAAAAATAAAAAAATAAAAAAAATGTATCTTTCGTCTCTCTATTGTTTTCATAATTTTCCTTGTATCTCACCGGAGAAAGCATCCAAGCGAGCGAAACAGCGGCTCTCTGTCTCTGTATGTGTACGCCATCTATCTGAAGCAGTCTGGTCATAAAGAGTATGACATTGTTGCCATCCGTTTCATTGAATGCAAGGGAAGCCAGTGAGCATTTGGCCTCCCTTGATAAAAAAGTATAAAATAATAGCCAATCAACGTTGAGCTAAACTGAGCAAGCTCAACTGTGAATGGTCCTGGCGCACCAAAAAAAAAGTGTCAAGGGAAGCCAGTTTGGATTTGGCTTCACTCCTATCACAGAGAAATACGTAATTGACAGATACAACTTGAACTGTTACATCTCGCTAGGGGTTTGGTCTTGTGGTTTTACTTAATTCTCCTTACTGGCCAATGATTATAACGCAATTCTGATCCAACCATAAAATACATTGTGCCCCTGGACTGAGAGGATGGAAGTTCAATATGTAGCTAGATGTAGAAGGCTAACGTTAACTAGCAAACGTTGCCCATGGTTATGAAAGGAAGTTAGGCTAGCGAGCAAGCATTTTAGCCTGTATGACGGAGTCATAGACCATTTCATCAACATGAAAGAGAGGAGGATGGCATTGCCGTTTCTCTACAAGTAGGGTGAGTCAACATGTTTTTTATACTTGCAGGAACGCACACACACACACACAAATCAGAACCATGGACAGCCACATTATATTTAGCTTACGTTGATTGGACTAAATTATTTTTGGTATCTTTTAGTTGTCACTGTATTAGACTAAGCACAGGTGATTTGATGATGTTGAAATGTTGAAGTTGAAATGATGCTGGAATAGTGGAGGCATCTCCTGTTTGCAGTAACTCTCGGTGGTTCTAAATCAATAGTTTTTAGTAGTCCGAAAATGTCGGAAACATTAACTTGCTTGACCGTGCTGTAGGTCATGTAACTATTTGTTAAATGTAATATGCTTTCTGGACTTCACCGGACAGAGGTTACTCTCCGGTTTTGTGATAAAACAAAGGTGTGGTTGAATTTATTCTGCCACTGTGTCTTCTTATTGTCTCGGCCTTAGGCATATATCACGGTCGCAAAGCATATGAACTAACAGGTTATAGAGCAAACAACGCAATTATCACAACCCATATGTTGTAATTGTCACGGTTTCGGCCGAGGCTGCTCCTTCTCCTTGTTCGGGCAGGCTTCGGCGGTCGTCGTCCCCGGAGTACTAGCTGCCACCGTTCGTTGTGTCTGTGTGTGTTTGGTTTGGTCTGATTTGTTACACCTGTTGCTCATTTCGTCTTGATTATGTGCCCTTTAAGTTCTCGTTGTTTCTGTCTTGTGGTTGTGTGTAGTTGTTCTATGTCAGCAGGTGTTGCCAGTCAGTTTGTGCTCTATGTTATTAGAGAGTCCGCACGTTGTGCGTTTGTTGTACTTTTACGCTGAGTGCGTTTATTTTTCCCTTGTTCAACCGGCTCTGTTTATAGCCGTTGTTTCTGTGGACTTTATTAAAGTGTTTTTGGACTTGCATCTGCATCCTGCAATTGATTCCACACCACACCTACGCCCGGCCTTGACAGAACTACACACCTTTCATGGATTCAGCAGGAGCAGCAGCAGCGACCGAGTCATGGGAGGAGCGCGTCCGCGGACAGGATGACAGGATAGCCCAGATCACCAACGCATTACAAGGAGTAATGAATACCCTGCATCGCCTGGAGACCAGTTGGGCACCCACGCCTCCTCCCACAGTACCACCAGCACCGGTCAGTCCCTTAGTCCACGCTCCGGAACCCAGTGGGATTCGGCTCTCGCTCCCGAGGGCGTATGATGGTACCGCTGCCGGGTGTCAAGGTTTCCTCCTACAAGTAGAACTCTACCTCACCACCGTACACCCGGTGCCCTCGGGACACGAGAGCGTTTCCGCCCTCATCTCCTGTCTCACCGGCAAGGCGTTGGAGTGGGCCAACGCCGAATGGAGGAGAATAGACCCCGCGACGATCACCTATGCGGAGTTCTCCCGTCGCTTCAGGGCTGTATTCGACCATCCACCTGAGGGGAAGGCGGCGGGAGAACGTCTATTCTACCTCCGACAGGGGAAGAGGAGCGCACAGGATTTTGCACTGGAGTTCCGGACTCTAGCGGCAGACGCAGGGTGGAATGAGCGGGCCCTCATAGACCACTTCCGCTGCAGCCTACGGGAGGACGTCCGTCGTGAGTTGGCCTGCAGGGACACCACCCTCACGTTTGACCAGTTAGTTGACATGGCCATTCGCCTCGACACCCTGTTGGCCACCCGCGGACGTCCTGAGTGGGGGTCGTCCATTCCACCCTCCAGCACCTCCGAGCCTAGTCCTATGGAGCTCGGGGGTGCTGGCGCTAGAGAGGAGAGGAGAAGGAGCCCCAGGGGAACCAACCCCTGTACCTACTGTGGCCGTGGAGGACACACTGCGGCCAGGTGCTGGGGGGGGTCTCCTAGGGGGAGAGACGGCAGGCCACGCTCTGGGGAGTCCCTCCAGGTGAGTAGGCGCCCCACTTACCCAGAGCTCTCTGTTGATCACCTAACCATACCTGTTTGCTTCCCACAGGTTGCACCTCAGTCCCAGCATAAGGCGCTAGTAGATTCAGGCGCAGCTGGGAATTTTATAGATCGGCGATTTTGTGCTGAGTTAGGGATTCCCCTCCTTCCAGTCAGTAGTCCCTTCCCTGTACATGCTTTAGATAGCCGTCCGTTGGGATCGGGGGTTGATTAGGGAGGTCACAGCTCCACTTAGGATGGGGACGAGGAGGGTCATGAGGAGACTATTCAGCTATATCTTATAGACTCTCCAGCGTATCCGGTGGTGCTGGGGCTTCCCTGGTTGATTACTCATAATCCCTCTATTTCGTGGCAACAGAGGGCTCTCAAGGAGTGGTCTGTCCAGTGTGTAGGGCGATGTCTGGGCGTTTCCGTAGGGGCGACCTCGGTGGAAAGTCCAAACCAACTGCCGGCATTGCACATTCCCCCCGAGTATGATGATTTAGCAATTGTGTTTAGTAAAGCGAAGGCGACGCAATTGCCACCACATAGACAGGGGGATTGTGCGATAGATCTCCAGGTAGGAGCTGCGCTCGCGAGCCATGTGTATCCTCTGTCTCAAGAGGAGAAGAGAGCTATGGAGACTTACATAGCCGAGTCTCTGAGACAGGGATACATACGGCCCTCCACTTCCCCTGCGTCCTCGAGTTTCTTTTTTGTGAAGAAAAAGGATGGAGGTTTGCGCCCGTGTATTGATTACCGCAGTCTCAATCAGATTACTGTGAAATACAGTTATCCACTCCCTCTGATTGCGACTATGACGGAGTCTTTACACGGGGCGCGTTTCTTCACAAAATTGGATCTCAGGAGCGCATACAACTTGGTGCGTATAGGGAGGGAGACGAATGGAAGACAGCATTTAGTACCACCTCGGGGCATTACGAGTATCTCGTCATGCCATACGGGTTAATGAATGCTCCTTCAGTCTTCCAATCCTTCGTTGATGAGATCTTCCGGGATATGCAGGGGCAGGGAGTGGTCGTGTACATTGACGACATTCTAGTGTATTCTTCTACCCGAGCCGAGCATGTAGCCCTGGTGCGCCGAGTATTGAGGAGATTGTTGGAGCATGATCTGTATGTCAAGGCAGAGAAATGTCTGTTTTTCCAGGAGTCTGTCTCCTTTTTGGGTTATCAGTTGTCTGCGTCAGGGGGTTAAGATGGAGGTTGACCGTGTGTCGGCCGTGCGTAATTGGCAAACTCCAACTACTGTTAAAGAGGTGCAGCGGTTCTTGGGTTTTGCGAATTACTACAGGAGGTTTATCCGGGGTTTTGGACAGGTGGCAGCTCCCATAATGTCTCTACTAAAGGGAGGTCCGGTGCGCTTGCAGTGGTCTGCTGAGGCGGATAGGGCTTTTGGGAGACTGAAGGACCTGTTTACCTCGGCGCCGGTGTTGGCGCATCCGGATCCCGCACTCCCATTCCAGGTCGAGGTAGACGCGTCTGAAGCCTGTATAGGGGCCGTGCTCTCGCAACGATCTGGCACGCCCCTGAAACTCCGCCCCTGTGCTTTTTACTCTAAAAAGCTCAGTCCGGCAGAGCGAAATTATGACGTGGGGGACAGGGAGCTGCTAGCCGTGGTCCAGGCCCTAAAGGTGTGGAGGCATTGGCTAGAGGGGGCTCAACACCCTTTCCTCATTTTGACAGACCACCGAAACCTGGAGTACATCCGGGCAGCTAGGAGACTGAACCCTCGCCAGGCTAGGTGGAATATGTTTCTGGCCCGGTTCGTTTTTAAGATCACATACATCCCTGGGTCCCAGAATGGTAAGGCAGATGCTCTGTCCCGGCGGTATGACACGGAGGAGAGGTCCGTTGAGCCCACGCCCATACTCCCGCCGTCTTGCCTGGTGGCACCGGTGGTGTGGGAGGTCGATTCCGAAATCGAGCGGGCGTTGCGTATCGATCCTAGCCCTCCACAGTGTCCTGTGGGTCGGACGTACGTGCCGTTCGAGGTTCGGGATCGACTTATATATTGGGCTCACACGTCACCCTCCTCTGGACATCCAGGGATTGGCCGGACGGTGCACTGCCTTAGCACTAAGTACTGGTGGCCAACGTTAGCCAGGGATGTGAGGGTTTATGTTTCCTCCTGTTCGGTATGTGCCCAGTGTAAGGCACCCAGACATTTGCCCAGGGGTAAGTTACAACCCCTGCCCGTTCCACAACGACCCTGGTCTCACCTCTCGGTGGATTTCGTCACTGATCTTCCCCTCTCCCAGGGAAATACCACCATCCTGGTCGTTGTGGATCGGTTCTCGAAGGCCTGTCGTCTCCTTCCCATGCCGGGTCTTCCCACTGCCCTACAGACCGCTGAGGCACTATTCACTCACGTCTTCCGGCATTACGGGGTACCCGAGGATATAGTGTCTGATCGAGGCCCCCAGTTTACCTCTCGAGTCTGGAGAGCGTTCATGGAGCGCTTTGGGGGTCTCGGTGAGCCTTACCTCGGGGTACCACCCGGAGAGCAATGGGCAGGTTGAACGAGTAAACCAGGATGTGGGTAGGTTTCTGAGGTCGTATTGCCAGGGCCGGCCGGAGGAGTGGGCGAGATATGTTCCCTGGGCCGAGATGGCACAGAACTCTCTCCGCCACTCCTCCACTAAACTAACCCCTTTCCAGTGTGTGTTAGGGTACCAGCCGGTTCTGGCACCTTGGCATGAGAGCCAGATCGAGGCCCCTGCGGTGGATGAGTGGGTGCGGCGCTCGGAGGAGACGTGGAACGCTGCTCACGTACATCTGCAGCGGGCCATCCGTCGACACAAGGCGAGCGCCGATCTCCACCGCAGTGAGTGACCGGTGTACGCACCGGGAGATCGAGTCTGGCTCTCGACCAGAAACCTGCCCCTCCGCCTGCCCTGCCGGAAGCTGGGTCGGCGGTTTGTGGGCCTTTTAAAGTCCTGAGGAGGTTGAACGAGGTGTGTTACAGATTACAACTTCCTATTGAGTATAAGAATATTAACCCCTCGTTCCATGTGTCTCTCCTCAGGCCGGTGGTAGCTGGTCCACTCCAGGAGTGTGAGATAGCAGAGACTCCTCCGCCCCCTCTGGACATCGAGGGGGCTCCGGCGTACACAGTTCGGTCCATCCTGGATTCGAGACGCCGGATGGGGGTCTCCCAATATCTCGTGGAGTGGGAGGGGTACGGTCCGGAGGAGCGGTGCTGGGTGCCGAGGAGAGATATCTTAGACCCGTCTCTTCTGACTGAGTTCCATCGTGGTCATCCCACGCGCCCTGCTCCGCGTCCTCCTGGTCGTCCCAGAGGCCGGGGTCGGCGCACGGCTGGAGCCGCGCGTCAAGGGGGGGTACTGTCACGGTTTCGGCCGAGGCTGCTCCTTCTCCTTGTTCGGGCAGGCTTCGGCGGTCGTCGTCCCCGGAGTACTAGCTGCCACCGTTCGTTGTGTCTGTGTGTGTTTGGTTTGGTCTGATTTGTTACACCTGTTGCTCATTTCGTCTTGATTATGTGTCCTTTAAGTTCTCGTTGTTTCTGTCTTGTGGTTGTGTGTAGTTGTTCTATGTCAGCAGGTGTTGCCAGTCAGTTTGTGCTCTATGTTATTAGAGAGTCCGCACGTTGTGCGTTTGTTGTACTTTTACGCTGAGTGCGTTTATTTTTCCCTTGTTCAACCGGCTCTGTTTATAGCCGTTGTTTCTGTGGACTTTATTAAAGTGTTTTTGGACTTGCATCTGCATCCTGCAATTGATTCCACACCACACCTACGCCCGGCCTTGACAGTAATATGGATTTTTTTTCTGGCTTGGCTTCCCCAGTGATTTTGCCCATGCACCACTACTGGATGGCGCATGAAGCTGGAAGTATTTTAATTTGAAGTGTGTCATATTGCTGAATGGGGCTGAATGGCACCAAAAAAATCGCTAAGGATCATGGTGAAAGTAGCCGTAACTAGCAAAGGATCATGGTTGATGTAGTCGTTTAAATCCTGCCTGAGAGAGTCAACCATGGATATTTAAAGCCATCATCTTATTACTGCTTGTCATGAAAATGAAGATGACCAAATGAAGTTAGCTAAATCGATCAGGTATGCCCATAACCTGCATAATCATGCAATAACCTGATGCTAGCCTACTGTTAAACCTTTGCAGCAGAAGGTTCATTTGAAAGCACAGCATTACCTAGACCATAGCCAGGTCAACATTGGAGAATAAAATGGACAGCAAATATTAACTAAGATAATCAGAATGATGACTGACTTACCAGAAAAAAATGAAGATTATACTCTTTTAAGTGACCATTAGTACAGTTAAATACAGGAAATGTTGGCATTGTGACTGTCTTTGTAAAATCTAACTCAAATTGCCGTAAAGTTAAGTGCGCGTGAGTACCCTATCTAGTTGATCATATGACCATGATCCTTCCACCTGAAAATAAAAAGTTAATGGGCTACCATCGCAACAACCGATCACAACTCGGTTAGGCTATTTGGATTACCCCATGATATATATATTATACATTTATTTGATCTCAATTCTGTATTTTTATATGATTGTAGACTATCTTTCTCATTTGTGCAACTGCATCATTTTGTCATCATAAAAAAAGACCTTAGACATATGATTCAAAATGTAATAAATTATAATTGCATATTAAATTTATATTTCAAACATAGTGTGAGCCAATCCTCCATCTCCATGTCCATCCTCTGTCATCCTCTGTCAGCCCCATAGCCATTGATCAGCCCCTCCATCTCCACTTGACAGGCTCGTTGACTCCGCACTCTCATCTGGATACTGTAGCACACCACACCCCCTTAGGTGTGCAAAGAGCGTGCATGAGAGCGTGAGCCTCCTCCTAGCCTCCCGGCCTGTGATTGGTCCGTGTCAGAATGGATAACTATTTAATGAAATATCTAGATTTGCAGCGAACTTAAAAATAATTCACTGTGGGGACCTAACTTGATCGTAATAAACTAATTTTAGAGCCCAAAACTGCAGTCAAAAAAAAAATTATTGGCCGTTCTGGTGATCGTAATTTACATAGGCTTTCTAGGGCAGAACAGGGCTTTTGGCACCACTAGGTTGCTACCAGCAGAGCTCGTGACTTCATGCTCCACACTGAACACTGGGGGCCTGGTTACAGTACACTGAGTCCATAAATTTTTTGTAGATGAATCCAGCACTGGATGACTATAGGCAGAGTTCTCCATTCTCCATATGGAATGGCATACACACGACAAGCCAGAGCTCCCTTCCTGAAGACCCCTCGCCTGACACATCACACGCTGAGCTCACCACAATGAGCTGAGTCACCACCGCTCCAGGAACCAACACTGTACTTCAATCACGATTGTCTTCTGCCCTTTACAACATCCCCCCTCCTTTTGTCCCACTACAAAAAGGCAACAGTCACATGTTTGTCCTCTAAGCGGCCAGCAGCTGCTCAGCTAGACGCTAGCCCCTCTCTCCACACCCCCTTCTCCTCACTGAAGCGGCATCCAGTGTGCTCCCCAGGCAGCCTCCCTAACATTGTTACAAGGACATAAACACAGACAAAGCATTAGATCCCTCCGAATCCAGGGAGCTGAATGTCCCTGATTATTCCTGTTGCCAGGGAGAGGACAGGGTCTGACGGTGGAATCAACTGGGCTTGGCCACCAAGGTGGTCGGTAAATAGGTTGACAGCCAGGCAGGTGTCCATCTTAAGACCTCAGTCTACACTCCTCTTCCGCTGTGTACTTATACCTCAAAGAGCACCTTCCTTTCACCTCAATGTGACTGTTGTTATCTTGTTTACTCTCTGAAGTCCAAACCAGACAGAGATTACTGCACTGCTCTGTACGTATCAAGTATGTTATTAGACACATGACGTATGTAATTACATTTACATTTTAGTCATTTAGCAGACTGCTCTTGTCCAGAGCGACTTACAGTTAGTGAGTGCATACATTTTTCATACTAATTAGACATAGGAATAAGAAGATGACCCCTATGAAATATATTTTTGGTCCATTCCATAGCCGGATGATGAGTAATGGAGCTGAAAGTAGCCCAGCGCACAACAGCAGAATCAGTGGGTGTGGGTGGTTGGAGTTTGATTCAGATCCATCCGCGCAATGGATTTCTGCTTGAAACCCTCTCCACCTCCTCTCCCAGGCATCAAAGTGCCAGGCTCGGAAATAGGGACGCAACACCATCTCTCCGTTGGCCTCTTCAAAGAACAGGAAGTGTGTCAGAGGGACAGGCCTTGGTTCCCAGCGAATGCAAGCGAGCCGAGCGGCTATAATAACAAGCTCATCTGCGTGTCTTTGGCAGAGGAGTTCAAAGAGAGAGGCCTGATTCCTCTGGTACAACGTGATGATAGACTCAGGATGCGGAAAACCGCTGTTTACTGGAAATGCACTTGGATGGGTCTGTGGTGGCTGGTATCAGGGAAAAACTTGATGCTTCCACTGTAGATACGTTAGAATCCTCCAGAAAAGTGTGAGGAGATTAGATTAGTGAGCATGACCTCCCCCTCAAAAAACATCCCACTAGCTTTAACTTAAATGAAACCACAGTAAAGTTTCTCTCAGTGCACTACTTTAGGAGACTTCCTGTGCAGGTAGCTGGTATAGTGCTCGTACCATACCGCCACCAGACCACACACTCTGAGACCAGACCTCCCACATGGACCTGCTCCCACGAGTGTCTTCAGGCTCGACTGCAGCTGAATACAGATAGAGGGGGAGGGGGAGAGATAGAGAGAGAGACAAAGAGAGCAGTTTTGCGGCTGCTGCCAGCAGTTATGATGGAGGTAGAGGCCCCGGTGCCAGTGATTTTATCTGCTGCTGCAGGGCCCAGGGCCTGTCAGAGGCAGACACTGCTAATGGAGCATGGCCTGGAGCCTTCAGGGAAGGACCAGCAGAGTGCAAGCCAGGCCTGGAGTCTTGAGCCCCAGGGAAGGACTAGTAGAGAGCAGGCCGTGGAGCTGCACACCCAAGCACAGAGTGCGAATTATACCATGACATTTGGGGGGTCTCTTTTTTTTTCATGGGACTTCCTATTTGTGCCGTGCACAAACAATGTGCATGGGCCTAATAGTAAAGACATGTATTTTAACAGAAAACATCTATTACCTTTTAATGTGGCATGAACACAACCAGTCGTGAGGTTTTCATCTGATTGTCAAACAAATTACATCAAAAAGTAGGCTACCTGCGCACATTCGTCCACTCCACAATCATTCCAGCATCCATTGGGTGAATGGAAAGTGACATAATTTATGTTACAAAACACCATAAAGTGTAGCATAATGACCTTCTGCGATTGTCATTAGGCCTGCACTCTTGTAGCCTGAATTAATTGATGTGTCTTGCTGACAAATTGACCTTTTTTGTAAAAAGAAAAGTCGGGACTCCTGAAAAGGGGCTGAAATACGGGACGCAAATACAGCTGTGTCTGTCCGGAGCTCATCGGTGTGGGAAACTGTGAGGGCCCAGTTGAAACAATGTTGCAAGTTCGCTGGACCCAGTTGATACTGTTGCAAGTTTGTTAATGAAAGCTCAAGACAGACAGAGAGAGAGGCAGACAGGGGGAATAGAGAGATGAATGTGATTGAAAGAACCTGAACCATCTGTCACTGGTTTAAACCATGACAGAGAAGTGGGGTGTTGGTTTCATTTGGAATAAGCTTTTATTTTCATATTTACCACTGTATCAGTACAAAATTGCATTTTAAACAAATAGGAGAATGGTTAAATTAGAGAACCACCTAAGTTTGACTTTTGTTGCATTTAGGGGAGCTCATAACTCATTCGGGGGTTAATTCGCACACTGTCCAGGCATGTGGGTTGATGGTGCAGGTGGCTGCCTGGCTTGGTAGATCTAAACTGCTGCATGAGGCTGACCAGGCCTGTAAACTTAAACATAGCCTTGACCGTTATAGAGGCCCGGGATAATTTAGGGGCCATTACACTTGGGCCACGTGGGAGCCATCCTGTTAAATTGTGCACTTTTTTTGTTAAAGCAATAATTGGCTATTTTTTTTGGTAAGACCTTGAACACGTCTCAAAGTTGTATGGGACTTCATGAGATGACTAATTTGAAATGTAGCTAGTATTGTATGCATTAAAAAAATGCTATGTTTCTCTTGATAGAGACACAAGCTGCCCTGTCTTCAGGCTCATACAATATGTTGTAAAATGTCTGAAGGGCATTTATGGTTTATTAAATGTATGCCCCAAATTAGTTTGTCTTGTGTTTATTTTAGTTATAAAACTGGGATCATAAAGTGTTCTATAAGTGCCATAAATATTATAAGTTGTATTCTATTTCATATTCGTTTTTGTTTATTCAGGACTCCCTCCCACAGTGTGAACTATGAAAAAATTTGTAAACAAGTTATTATAGGAAGCAATTAACCCAAAATAGTTATATGATTGATAAAATATTATGTTTGCATGTCTATCAATCAAAGACATGTTTTTATTCATTCTTTTTTATCCTCCAGCGAAATATCCTTTAACTCCCTTTTGCGCTGCTCTTCGACCACCGCGCCTAGTTGGCTGGCTGGGAATGGTGGTAGTGGTGACGGGGGCTGCTGCATTGCTGCTCTTTTTATATTTGGAGACTCCGAAAGAATCTCGGCTAGCTTTCATGTGCCGCCGTCGTCCAATAAAACAGAAGAGAGCCTGCCTGCAAGTCGTCTAATCTTGGGCGAGGTGTCAATCATGTTCATTCAGCGGTTGAAGTGCGGGTTTTGGTAACCGCCTCCTTTACGCCTGGAAGGGAGTCGAAGCCGGGAAAGCTTTCTACCGATCAAAGGCTAGTGTGGCGCTGTTGCCGTAGGATGTACTGAGCGCAGCCTGCTGCTTTCTTTACGGACGCTTCTTGTATCGTCTGGATATCGCTGATTTCTGGATTATAAATACATTTGATGGTTTTCAATCCCAACTCAATGCAGAGAAATGGGTAAACTTCACTCGAAACATGGTAAGATATGATGTTTTACTGAAAAATGTCACCCCTAATCGTTGATTTGAATGCTCACTTGCGGTAATACTTTCGAATAATGCCTATCTTTATGTTCTCTGTTTCTCTCACCAATTGTCCCGAAAAGCTGCGATTTGTAAACCGAGGGAGAGTCCGGAGGGTGAGTAGCCCATAGGCCTACACTTAAGACAGGCTATACATTTGTAGTCTATATTTTAATATATTTGTTGAAAAAATACATTTTAAAAAGTATTTCCAGTCTATCTTCCCATGTAACCATGCACCAATAATGACCGACTCGTCGGCAACATCCGACGAAGTCTACTATCATTCAAGAAAATTATGAAAAAAACACAACGCTGAGGAAAGATGTTACATTGTAACCTAACCGTAACATGTTGTTTACATTGTAATAACGCACCTTTTATGTTGATTTCAGGCGACAGTTTTGTAGTTAATGCCTGTTTGGCAAGGAAAGGAATTGACGATTGGCTCGTGAAACAGAAATACTATTGCACGGGCTCGCGGCTTGAGCAACAGGACTGTCACCACACGAATAAGTGCGGCTTGTCTACTCGGGTAAGTGAAATAAATATTTCAATATGACGTTATTATGATTTCAAAAACAAGATTGTTCATCTCAGTTTGATGTTGATACAGTGGAGCCTGGACCGTCCTAACATTCTTAGCTTCCCATTCGAGGTTTTAGCCAAGGCTGCATTTATTCTTAGTGGGAGAAGTTGTAGGCTAAAGTTTTCAACTGAATTTATCGGTTGTTGTGAATAAAGTACATTTTAAAAATACAAAAGTAGATTCTCAGTCACCTTATTGCAATACACCAATGGAATGATAATACCTGATAAATAGCCTACCAACTCTTCAGATGTTGCCCGCTTACTTTTTCTTCAAACACTCGTACAGCATAAAGTTTGCTTCTGACGTAGACCTATTCAAGGATATTCTCAAGAAATGTTGCTTATTTCTATGTTTTCTGTGCATTATGCAGAAGTTGAAAAGAAAACCAGAAATGTTGTAAAAAGAAAATAGCAGTGTGTTTAGTTATAGGCTAGTTGACTAATAATCTCAATGAAAAAAAAAGGGAAATTAATGATAATATAAAGCTGACATCACACGGATAGTTTGCATATGGGTTAAAAAAAAGTTGAGATAATCGTTATTTGCTTTGTTGGCTAGACAACATAGATAGACATTCTTGACTCTCTCATCCAGGCCCAGGGAATTATTGAATGCAGTGGCACATTAGAAGAAGTCTAATGCAGGTGTGGCAAGATAAAAGCTGCTATTTAAAATTCAGTGTGCAGGAACTTCTTCCTCTTGACCTGTGAAATTCTTATCAGTGTGTTAATTTCATTCCCATTGCAAACAGTTTGTAAGGACATGATCCATTTGAAGCAGGATGTTGTGTGTTTTGTGATTCTGGAGAATGAAAGTGTGACATGTTGACACTAACATGGCTGTTGACAATACATAATTTGCCCCATATACATGATAAACCAAATATTTAAGAGGGAAAACTTTGTAGGCTTGTGTTTAAACCTCACTATTAACAAATATATTCCCCATGTTTGTTTCAACGTACAGTACAAAACAACATGTTAGTACAACTTTGTCCTAAAGGAGCCCTGACTTGATACACACTGCTTACTTTGGTAACTGTCTTATCGTCAGACACTTTTGGTGCATGGGAACAAATGTGTCACACCACCAAGAACAGATGCTGCTGATGTTTATACTCTAGGTAATAGATCACGGCTGAGTTGAAAGCATTGCAGTCTGACAGACTGGTGACAGGGCTGCATTGTAAGGCTGGGGTAGAGGTGGTGGAGGTCATGTCTGTTTCAGATTTGTCATCCCGGTAAACACACAGTGGTTGCGTCCCAAATGGCACCTGATATCGGGAATAGGGTGCCATTTGGGACGCAGACTGTATTGTTGTTGTCGAGAGGAGAACTCCTTTTTGGAAAAGCTTCAGAGGAGCCGGGTGTAAGCCTCTTTGGTTAGGGATGCTCACTTCTCAAAGGCAGCATTTTTTAGGATTGAGAGCTCATCAAAAAATCCACCAGGACTTTTCCCCTTCTCAGCTACTGAGCTCACTCAGCCCACTGGAACAGTGGGAAGCTAATACACTCTGTCCAGCAAAGTGGCCATCATGTTGCGACCACAGACATACCACCATTAGGATGTTTACATGCTACATTTCATGCTACAGTTGCCCTCAATGAGAATCAAGCATTCGCTATCACACTATTTCATGGACATTGCATTTCTAGTGAGCTGCTCATGCTTGTGTGCATGAAAAGCACAAGAAAAGCCTTGTGTTACCTGAACGAGAGGTGTTCTAACCGTTTGCCGTTGTTTCTCTGGTTGGATTATCCCAAGCATTTATTATCCCAGCACTTTGAAACTTTGTCAATGCATGCAAAGGAATGTATCTAAAGTGAATATTTTATGTGATAGCATATGCCTCTTTTTGCTTTGCTTCTTATGATATATCATGCCATTATCATAAGGAAATGACCGATTGCAGCGCATACCAGACCAGTCTGGTTCATTTCATTTAAATGTCTCTGGTATGAGGAAGACACAGGGATATGCTGGTGAGGAGCCAAGCCAAGCCAAGGACTCCTTCAGGAAGTGACAATCAGCCTCAAGCACGCTGGCAAAATATCTTGATCAAAGTCCAACCTGCGTCTAAAGTACACAGTTGTTTTCTCTATCCCTGCCGTGAGGTGTTTTTAATAGCAGCACATTGGTCGGCGGGCTGCGAAGGTGTGAGGCTCTGTTAGCCCAGGGAGGTTGATGAGAAAAGCAGCGGGCTGAGCTTTTTATGACTTATGCCCAGTTTGTATTGACGTACGAGTGATCAAGTGTAGCACTGAGTGTCGTGATGGGGTCAGCGACAGGTCTGCTTGTTGCATGCACATGCTGTCAGGCCTCTAATAAACATCTTCATATTGTAATCGGACCCTCCTTATGACATCATCATCAGGGAGGAAGGGGTTCGGTGTTCTGTTCCGTGTAGTGTAGCAGCCCTCTGGGCGCGGTTAGGGTATGCATGGGCCCTCTGGTTCAGCAGACTCACCAGAGGGCATTGTGGGATACATGTGAAAGGGTGGGATTGTTTTGTGGAGCATTTTTTCATTCCCCAGATGGTGTGAAGTGATATTTGGCCATGATGGAAAAGGAACCCCACTGAAAAAGTTGGATGGATTTGAACAATTTGGGCTCGGCAGAGTTTCTGTTTTATAAATAATTTTATTATATGTGCCTAATGGCTTTCACAGCACTGCGGGATTCTTATATTTGTATTCACAGTTAAAAAAAAGATTTTAAGACACTTAAGTATGACAATTCTTGAAATTACGTTCTTGTAATAGCAATTTAGTGATAACATTTTTATAAATTGTGAGATATTTACTAGCAAATGTCTTATAAATGATATATGACTTAACCTTACCATGAAGAATTAACATTACAAAACTTGAGAGGAAGTTTGTGGAAGTTACTGCTTTACATAAGTCGTAGTAAATATCCTAACCCCATAGTATTGTCAAATGAAAAAGGGCTAAAACCTTAGCTAGGTAAGAATGCAATGCAAACAACCCTCTTAGCCTTTAAAAGCGGTTCATGTTGTATAGGATACATGTACTTTAAAGACTGTGTTCTTTTTGCCTCCCGGCTGAACTGAGATCCAGGAGAATGTGGGTCAGATGGTGGCAGCAGCGGGGAGTCTGAGACTAGAATCCTTTTGATCTGAAACCTCCCAAACCAAACTATCATATTCTTGAAAGGAGTGAGGGGATTACTGCCATAGCCTACCTCCTCCATCAAAATGAAATGCCCTTTTATGGAACATGTTTGTTTTGTAGAGCTTTAGCAAGGTTGTTATCATTAGTTGAGGTACATATGCATTGAATTGTGTTAAGTGGTAGGATAAGTCGTGGGGAGATGAGACTCCAGAGCCAAGAAGAGTGTCCTTGCATATAGATTTAGTGCATATAGATGATTTAAACTCACTTGTTCTTATGTATTATTTGAAATCAAAATTTAAGTAAGTTACCAAAGTTATTTTATGTGGAACTGAGCAGTAAGGACAAGTGGTTTTGTGGTATTGTCATTTGAGGTCCACAACAGGTGACCTGGGTACATTTTCTCTCCAGGCTATGGCCCTTTAAAGATAGAATCCACATTAGTGGAAACAGCGCCACTGTTCGCCCCAGCGCCATTGTTATTGTTTTTGTTTTGTTGACTAAATGGAGGTGAGCAGCGTCCAAATGGAAATGAGCAGTGTGGTAAAATAAATTGCATTACGTAATCTGCAGTTCTATCGCACGTGCAATAATGTCTGAGGGGGAACAAATAGTGTTTGTTCTTTGCAGTAACTTCTTTGTTGTTGTGTTATCCCAAACAGATGTGTCAGTTTCATCACTAAGGATTCCAGCTTTAATTCTGATTCTAAACACAGTTTTTGTTTTTTACTATGCTGTTTTTATATCTCCTATAAAGTTTTGTAACTTAGATTATTAAGTAGGAGTAGAGAACTCCACAATTTATGATTTGGCAGTTCCAATGCCTGTCTGGTCTGGTTTGTTGTGTTTTAAGAAGTCTCTGAGCCCAGGTGTTGAAGGTCTCCTGCCCTCCCCTGCCTTCTCCTGTCCTCTTCAGGCAGTGTTGTGAGTTGTACCCTAAGCCAGCGGTCTGTCTGGGGAATTTGCAATGTGCTGAAAGTAAATCACAAAGATTTCATTTGATGATTTGTTAACGCATTTTCCCCCACACCCTTGCCAAGTTCCTTTCCTCCTCCCTAAAGCCCCCTCTCTCCATCTCAGCTCTCTCCTCTCCCCCTCTCCCATTTTCCCTCTCAGGCTCCATCTGTTTCTTGTGTTTACCCTGTGGCCTTGCCTGGTTGTTGCTGATGAAATTAGACTGCATTTGAAGTGGGACAGGGAGGTGGATGTATAGACGCCCCCTCCTCTGTGAGGCCTAACCCTCTGTGTAGTAAAAGGAGGCCCCAAGTGATGCTACTGGTGGAGTCGCCGAACCCCTGCTCTGGCCTGACAATTCCAAAGCACATTTTTCAAAACCTTCCATCTAAGGTTTAGATTCTAAACCCATACAAAACTGAGACAAAAAATCTTAAGGTACATCTGACAACGAACAGCGCTCCGAAATGAATCGTAGAGTAGAACTTCTGCCCCCATCCCCCGTGTTTCTCATTTGGGTGCCAGCGCTCTGATTTTTGAAGTAAAGCTTTTAAATGTGCTCCCCTCAGCCTCTGAGTCTGATAAAAGACATGGCAGTTCTGTGGCCTAGCTTCTTTTATTACTTCTTCTCCTGTAGTGGTTTTTTATTGTCTTCACAAAAGCACAGGGTCCTTGTCTCGGCGCTGAATGCACCTTTCAAATGCAGACTCCTCTCTTCCTCTCTCTCTCTCTCTTTCGGTCCTCTCTCTCTTTCTGTCCTCTCCCCATGCCTGTGCTGTTCCCACCAGCTGTCCCCCTGCATGCTGTGTGTGACAGTGTGTAATATGCCCCTCTCCCGCCAGGCCATACCCCTCCACGCCCCCCTGGGAGGACAGGCCTGTTGTTGGTCTTTGAAGAGGCTAGGAGAAGTTTGGAGTTGTGGTCTAAGAAAAGAAAGCGTTTGCCTTTGGGGAGAGGGCTGGAGAGTAGGGGGACATGCACCTGGCTCTGTGTTATTCCAATGAGAATAGAAGAGAGGAGAGGAAGTCTTGTGTTGTCGTATCTGGGGGACTGGGAGGGAGAGGAGACGCAGGTGGAATTAGATTACATAGCTGGACCCTATGTGACAATGTAAAGCGGATAACCCTCATTGGGTGTTTTGTCAATGGATCCTCTGGAAAAGGTTTCAGTGAAAGAATGAGATAATAATGATACTAAATGATGTAAAATTATCTATACAAGATACACAGACATTTCATCTGTTGGCCCTGTTGTTTACAACTTTCTGTTGTGTGTTGTGATACTCCTGTGTTACATCTCACGTGGTTCTCCATTCATTTTAGTCTGAGTATCTTCACAATATTGTTCCATTGTTGATTTGTCTCCGTTTATTGTTGGGTTCCATGTCTGTGTGATGTTTTGATCTGATTGTTTATGTGTGTGAATGTGTAATAATAGTGATTGAGCATGTGAGGTATGGGGGCGTGCAGGGGGGACGGTATGGGACTTGTGTGTGTGTGTGTGTGTGTGTGTGTGAGGATGCCGTGTGTCTGGGATGGGCTGTCCGGATGCACTCAGGAGATCAAAGCAGTCCCCGGAATGTGCTCGGAATCTCCAGGGATTAGCAGCTGAGATTTGGGCTTTGTTTCCCCACATATCTGCTCACTGTGGTGCTACAGATAGCCCACCATCAATTGGAAGTGTTTCTCTTCTCCTCTCTCTTCTCTTATGATGCTTTGCTTTCAGTAGGAGTTGTTTGTATGTACAGTATGCTAGAATATATAATTTTTTAGTGTTATTTTAACACCACGGACCACAGATAGATATTAGTGCTTTTTTCTCTTTGACCCTCCCTTTGTCTTTGTTTTGTGATAGAGTTTAAAGCTTCCGGTTTTGAGATGGCTTATCGAATTGATGAGCGTGTGCATATAAAGTATCAGTGAAAGGCCTAATTAGTAGATTATACATCTAAATATAGAGCTAATCACGCTGACATCATCATGCTGAGACGAGATGCTCACTTCTCTTTATCCTTTTGATGTGTGGATGCATCAGACACTGTGTTTTGAAAAACAGATCTAGAAAGCAAATACAGATGTAGGATCTTACTTTGAGCCAGTTTCCAACAGCAGGAAACTAATCTTGCAGCAACATGAAATGTGGATGATAATTAATGGAAAAATGTTTAGGGGTTGATACATTTTTGATTAGGGCAAATAAAGTCTGACATTTCAAATTGGAAATGACAAACTTTAGAAGCATTTTAAAAACTAAAATACAATACAAGTTTGCATTTCCTGCTTTGCAAAAGAGTGATCAAATTCAGATCCTACATCTGTAGGCTATATCCCCATTTTTGTTTTACTCTGGCTGATTGGAAAGGGATGGTCACAGAGAGTGTTAGTAGTAATGGATGTTATATGGGACAGGAAGAATTGGTAAAGATGGAGCGTGTGAGGAAGGACCATGTATAGACTGAGTGGGAGAGAAAGAGAGGGGGAGAGATAGATTGAGAGAAAGAGAGGGGGAGAGATAGATTGAGAGAAAGAGAGGGGGATAGATAGCTTGAGAGAAAGAGAGGGGAGAGATAGATTGAGAGAAAGAGAGGGGGAGAGATAGATTGAGAGAAAGAGAGGGGGAGAGAGATTGAGAGAAAGAGAGGGGGAGAGAGATTGAGAGAAAGAGAGGGGAGAGATAGATTGAGAGAAAGAGAGGGGAAGAGATAGATTGAGAGAAAGAGAGGGGGAGAGAGATTGAGAGAAAGAGAGGGGGAGAGATAGATTGAGAGAAAGAGAGGGGGAGAGAAAGAGAAGGGGAGAGAAATTGAGAGAAAGAGAAGGGGAGAGAGATTGAGAGGGGGAGAGATAGATTGAGAGAAAGAGAGGGGGAGAGATAGATTGAGAGAAAGAGAAGGGGAGATAGATTGAGAGAAAGAGAAGGGGAGAGATAGATTGAGAGAAAGAGAGGGGGAGAGAAAGAGAGGGGAGAGATAGATGGAGAGAAAGAGAGGGGGAGAGATAGATTGAGAGAAAGAGAGGGGGAGAGAGACTGAGAGAAAGAGAGGGGGAGAGATAGATTGAGAGAAAGAGAGGGGGAGAGATAGATTGAGAGAGAGAGCGGGAGAGATAGATTGAGAGAAAGAGAGGGGGAGAGATAGATTGAGAGAAAGAGAGGGGGAGATATAGATGGAGAGAAAGAGAAGGGGAGAGATAGATTGAGAGAAAGAGAGGGGGAGAGATCGATTGAGAGAAAGAGAGGGGGATAGATAGATTGAGAGAAAGAGAGGGGGAGAGATAGATTGAGAGAAAGAGAGGGGGAGAGAGATTGAGAGAAAGAGAGAGAGCGGGAAAGCGACTCATGTAGTGGCGTTGGGCTCCGCTGAGCTTTCCATGTGAAGCTCAGTGCCCGTTTTAATCACACACTTAAAAGACTCTGCTGAAGTGGGCGTTTAAGCGTTTACACCCTGAATAATTCTCTCTTGTTTGTTTATGTGGTCCCCCTGTGGGTTGCGCTCTGGCCCATGTAGTAAGCACGGAATAATTTGACAAACAAAGTCGCTGCATGTATACGGCTCTTATAAATAGGACAAGATCATAATCTGAATAAAACTGCAATCACACACATAGACACACAGTCAGGCACACACACATGCACACATACACACTCTCTCTCAACATATGTATTTACTTGTGTTTATTGAGGATTAGTAACTGCCAAATACCAATTTAGTCTACTCCCACATTTGTATGTTTTCATTAGTAGGATGACACAGGGAGACACCAATGATGGTCTCCAGTCTACAACTCTTGGAGTATTTACTCTCTGCTTCAGACACAGGGTGACCACAAGGTCCCTGTGGCCACCTGAGTGACAGACTGAGAGAGAACAGAGGAAGTGGGGCATAGATCAACATTAAACAGCTCTGGGACCATTCTGGCCTCCTCCTGACAGCCAGCGTGGGGCGTAGGCCCTTCCCATGGCGCCTGGGACCCAGGGGCCCTGGGCCTGGCCTGGAGAGAGGTTCCCTACTTGAGCCTAGATTGTCTGTTAGGGGATGTTTTCGGCCTGGGCTGGAGGGAGGTGGCCTGGGCTGGAGGTGGCCTGGATTGTCTGTTAGGGGATGTTTTCGGTTGAGAGAAACCCAAACACAGGACAGGAGAGGGGGGCCCAGCTGTAAAGGAAGGCTCTGCTCCCTGCTGCTCTTGTGTGTTTATGCTCCACAGGTGCCTGAGAGAGGCCCAGAGAGGAGATGACTTTACCCCACGTCACAGCCTCTCACTGGGGCAGGACGACCAGGGAGGAGTCCCTAAAGGGCCATTTGGCCTGGCTGTTAACCTTAAACCCATTACTCATACTAAACACAGGCAGAGGAACCTCAACCGGAAGAGTGCTTAACCAGAGATGGAGTTGGTCTGTGTGAACTCTGAATGGAACTGAATGTAAAGTGGCCACAGGCTGTCAAGCGTTTAACTGTGACTACTGGTTTGTGGGGGTGCGTGGCTGGTTGGTTCTCCATCCGTAGCCTCTGATTATGATGCCTTGCCCAGAGTTGTTTTTGTTGCTTTGTGTATGCATGTGGTGTGTCTGTGTGTCTGCATGTGACTGTGTGTGGATGATGAGGGCAGCTGAGGGAATCTCCTGTGGGCTTTGACAGTCCTCAGTGGACAGTGAGTGAGTGCTCTCTACCCTTGGTTGTGTAGCAACAACCAGCGGCCTGAGCTGTAGGCCTCCGCACCAGGCAGAGGTTAGCACATGCCTCACTGTCTTGCCTCTGCTGCCCCATTTCAACTCTAACAGCACAACTATATTTACTAAACACAGTGTAACATTTCTGGGTCATTTCCACTCCAGAAGCTTCAGTGTTCTTCTAGCTTAAGTCTGCCCAGCCATTGGACTGTGGTGGGCCTAGCTTAAGTTTTATCCCTCTCTGAGGTACACCTGGGGCAGTTGGAAATACTGTTTCAAATGCAGTGTGTCGTTCTCCTCCTTCTTCTGAGTGAGCTATCTATCTGAAACGGTTCTGCCTTAACTTTCTGCTGCATTATCAGTGGAACCACACAGATTTAAGAAGTGAAAGACGGGTTGCCTGAAGGGAGTGGAAGTGGAACAAACCGACTGTACCGATTCATATTTGATGCTTCTAAGGCAATCCGCCTGTATGCCGTCGGTGTGATACTTTCACTTGAGATTATGAAGCCGCTGCTAATGCTACACATTCCCCAAGATCTTTGAAAGCAACAAAAGTGAGAGGTTCAATGACTGAGTTCTGGATTCTGTGAGTGGGGTGCTCTGAGAGTTGTTTTGTTCTTTCCTGTTTGAGTTCCCGTTTCCTGATTGGTTTGTCGCTGGTAACGTTTCCTGTGTGTGCGTGTGCGGTAGTGAATACACATGCTGTGCAGGCGATTGTTGATGTGTGCTTGCAGGGGATTCAGTCAAGCACGAGCGTGAACAACATGCTCCACCATAGTTCGTTATCGTGACCAACTGACAGCTAACCCTGACCACTAATTCTGGTTAGAGCTATGAATAGAAACCCTTAAACCTGCCACTGGCACAAGAGTGCTCTCTGTAGTGGAAGTGGTTATTTCTGCCCCTGTGTTTATTTGCTAAATTGAGAAGTTGTCTGTAATTAGAGAGAATGTTAGTGTAAAGTTTAAAGTTCAACATGTGAGAGATGGTTTTGAGGTAGTTCAATATGATAGGGACTAGGGATGATGTCTGTGTGTCTGTCTGGACTGAGTTGAAAAAGTCTGTGTGGTCTAAGGTGTGGTGACTCTGTCTTTCAGGTCTCTGGGTTCCTTCCCATGTCAGCCTTAGAGAAGTGTTCACCTAAACCTTATTCCACCTTTGTCCTAGGTTTAATAACAAGACACAACTATCTCGAAGTGGCTGTGAATGGTCCCTTTAGATAATGGCTTGGGACAATGAAAGAAGATGGACAGTCAGAGCAGGTGTAGGCCCAGATGTCATTTCCTGACAAGGTAGAGAGCAGAGGTGTGTTTAGCTGGATATCTCCCCAGTGCTCTGTCTGCGGTGAGAGGCTGAAGTGCCTGTCACTTTCTACTTCCCCTGAGGGCTATAGTTCTTGACTAAAATACCCCCTTCCTTCCTTCCTTCCTTCCTTCCTTCCTTCCTTCCTTCCTTCCTTCCTTCCTTCCTTCCTTCCTTCCTTCCTTCCTTCCTTCCTTCCTTCCTTCCTTCCTTCCTTCCTTCCTTCCTTCCTTCCTTCCTTCCTTCCTTCCTTCCTTCCTTCCTTCCTTCCTTCCTTCCTTCCTTCCTTCCTTCCTTCCTTCCTTCCCTCCCTCCCTCCCACGCTCTGAAGCACTTTAGACCGGTGTCTGAACCCACACAGACCCCTACAGCACCGTCTCCTAAACCCACTCATGATACTTCAACTAATTACCCAGACCTCCTAGACACACTGCGTCACGCCCTCTGGAACTCATACAGCTCTCTCTCTCTCTCTCTCTCTCTCTCTCTCTCTCTGCAGTGTTAACCCCACACTGCTGCCTATATGGCTCCTCTCCCCTCATCTCTTCCATGCTTTAGAAATGTGCTTCACTTCACTCTGCATTCAAAGACTATAACGGCTATAACGTAGTGATTTGTTACTCTTGGCAGACTAGGACACTGGTAAATCAAGGCCAAGTGACAAGCGGTCTCCATTCCTTTCCAATCCCGGCTCCCCCTGGGAATGGAGGCTTTTTCCCATAGAGGGTTCATCATAGTGGCTGGGCTGGCTGGCGGAGAAGAGAGTGAAAAACAAACACCATTGTAAATACAACCCATATTTATGTTTATTTATTTTCCCTTTTGTACTTTAACTATTTGCACATCTTTACAACACTGTACATAGCCATAATATGAAATTTGAATTGTCTCTATTTCTTTCAAACCTTTGTGAGTGTAATGTTTACTGTTCATCTATTTCACTTGCTTTGGCAATGTAAACATGTTTCCCATGCCAATAAAACCCTTTCAATTGAATTGAATTGAATTGAATTGAATTGAATTGAATTGAATGAGAGAGAGCAGTCCACCTGGAGTTCATATTCTCTCTGAATTTTAATTAAAAAAAAAATATTTAACCTTTATTTAACCAGGTAAGCCAGTTGAGAACAAGTTCTCATTTACAACTGCGACCTGGCCAAGATAAAGCAAAGCAGTGCGATAAAAACAACAACACAGAGTTACATACGGGGTAAACAAAACATAAAGTCAAAAATACAAACAGAAAATATATATACAGTGTGTGCGAATGTAGTAAGTTATGGAGGTAAGGCAATAAATAGGCCATAGTGCAAAATAGTTACAATTTCATATTAACACTGGAATGATAGATATGCAAAAGATGATGTGCAAATAGAGATACTGGAGTGCAAATTAGCAAAATAAATAACAATATGGGGATGAGGTAGTTGGGTGGGCTAATTTCAGAATGGTGGGTAGTATATGGGGCTTTGGAGACAAAACGGATGGCATTGTGATAGACTACATCCAATTTGCTGAGTAGCGTGTTGGAGGCTATTTTGTAAATGACATCGCCGAAGTCAAGGATCGGTAGGATAGTCAGTTTTACGAGGGCATGTTTGGCAGCATGAGTGAAGGAGGCTTTGTTGCGAAATAGGAAGCCGATTCTAGATCTAACTTTTGATTGGATATGCTTAATGTGAGTCTGGAAGGAGAGTTTACAGTCTAACCAGACACCTAGGTATTTGTAGTTGTCCACATAGGTCTAGGTCAGACCCGCCGAGAGTAGTGATTCTAGTCGGGTGGGCGGGTGCAAGCAGCGTTCGGTTGAAGAGCATGCATTTAGTTTTACTAGTGTTTAAGAGCAGTTGGAGGCTACGGAAGGAGTGTTGTATGGCGTTGAAGCTCGTTTGGAGGTTTGTTAACACAGTGTCCAATGAAGGGCCAGATATATACAAAATGGTGTCGTCCGCATAGAGGTGGATCCGAGCTTCACCAGCAGCAAGAGCGTATTGTAATGTATTTACAATTGTATAAACTGCCTTAATTTTGCTGGACGCCAGGAAGAGTAGCTTCTGCCTTGGCAGCAGTTAATGGGGATCCATAATAAATACAAATACAAATCTACTGTATCTCCATTAACCCCTTCTCAGTTCTCTGCTGCTGGGCTGGGGGAAACCAACCGCAGAATAACAAGAGCTTTAAAGACCCTTGATCTAGCAGCCATTTTCTCCTCCTCCTCTCTCTGTGAGACACTCGTTTGATAAACAGCCTGATAAAAGCTAATTGCTGTGGTTACATATTTTTCAAAGCCCTAATAAATACCTTGCCTTATGCCTTGAGAAACAGGCAGGTTGCAGTGGAGTGCGTTGCCCGAGGGGTTAGCAAGCTAGCAGAGCTGTAAAAGATTATCTTTGCAGGTGTAAAAGTTTTGTAAATGGGTCATTAAAGCGTTGGCTAACTTCACACATGAAGCACAAAGAGGCAGGGAGGGAAGGAGGGAGGGAGATTAGCTCAAATCAGCATGTTTCTGAAGTACAGAAATGAGGGCTGTAAATCTCCACTAATATTCTACTGAGCCTTTTAGGGGGAAGCCTTTGATGTGGATGAGGTAATGTGACCAGCAATGTTTGCAATGTTAATCTGACGTGGTGAAAATGACTGGTGGGCAGGCCGTGCACAATCAAACTATAAAAGCCAGAGGCAGTCATTAGGGGAGAGTCTTCTGGGGGGCTATCAACAGAGCTGGATTCACGCAGACGGGCACACACGCAAGCAGGCACATACACGCGCGCACACACATCATTTTCTCTCTCCAGGCCCATGAGTTAAATCTGGTATCAAAGGCACCACATTCAGCAATGTTATGTTATGCAGTTGGTGTGCATGGATGCACCAAATGTCAATAAATATACCAGCATAAAACCATGAGATTGGACACCACAGCTCCTCCAATCACAAGGCTTTTTTTCCCTTCCCAGTGTTGCTAGAGGATAGAGCTGTCTGTATGTGACCTGTTCAGTTAACTAGAGATAAGAGGGTAAACCCACTGGCATGCACCCCTACAGGCCCCTCCACCTCTCCTAACCAGCCCAGCGTAGCCATCACAGAACCCTGGTGCTGCTCACTGCATACCACACACACTTTAATCATAAGGCAGCTTCCTCCCTCCCTCCAACCTGACTGGCTGACTGGCTGCTGACGAATCCCCAGCCTGTGGCTATAATTTCCTTCCTGGGTCACAGGCAGGAAGGGAAGACAAGTGGGTGTGCTGTGAGTGAGTGGTGTCAGGCGTGGGGCCGCAGAGTCTGCACCATAACCCTGCCGACTGCAATGAAGGTGTCTGGTCCACTCTGCTCCTTCAGAAGCGTCAAATTAGCCACTGTCGTCCGACCGTCTGGCATGGTGTTTCAAACGGGGGACCTGGAGTTCAGTCAGTGAGTTGTTATGGTCCAGTTAGAGTTCAAGGAAACATTCTTTGTTTCCTTGAAGAGGGTTTTATCTGATCAGGCTGGACTTGGCTCAGAAGTTGAAAAGGACCTAAAGATCAAACCTCGGATTGCCTTGACATGCTTTGAACTCAGCGAAAAACGTTCAGTTGATTATCAAATGTGCATCAAATAGCATTGTAAAAGAAAACCGATATGTCTCTTTTCTTGGCATGTCAAATTGCCTCTCTTCTGCTTTTAATAAAGATCTATGATGTTGGAGTCCGTCCAAGTATCTATGATTTTGGTGGGAACCCAAGAAATACCTCAAAGTAGCATCAGATCTTCTGGCCCGAGAGGATAGGCTCTTCACAGTGAGTTGTAAATAACAGAACAGGTTTCTCTGGCTCATAGTGCTACATGCTACATGCAGACACCTACATTATGTTTGCTCAACACACACACGCACACAGATATGGCTGTTGATCTAACACAATAATTGGCTGTCTGCTCTCTCCACCCTGGTAGATGTGTCTTTCTGTCTCCTGCCAGGTTCGCTACGGTATATGATTATCTGAGATCTTAATTTCATGTGTGCAAACCGATCCTCTTTGAAGCCATGCTTAGAGGCAGTGCTCCGTTCACTACCTCACATCAACACTTTCTATCTTGGCACGATCTCAAGGCGTTGTGTTTTGTCAGTACGTGCCGCCCAGTCTGACTGTGGCTGTTAAATGTCAGGTAGGGACGGGTGAGGAGGAGGAGGAGCGGTTCACATGAAGAACTGAAGCTGAGTCCTGGGTCATGTTCATTATGGCAACAGAAAACACAAATTTGCATTTCTTATTGGACAAGTCCATGTAGTTCCACCCCGTTTGACTCAGTTTACAACCTAGTTCTAAGCTGCTGTCTGGTGTCTGCTGGTGCTTTCTGTTTTTCCACACAGTACCACACAATTGAAAGGGCCACTGCACTTCTAACTCTCTGATCCGGATCCCCCTACTCAAGCATATAGTCGCAGCATCAGACCCAAACCTTTGAACCAGCCTCCAGAGTGTCTCAGCTTACTCTGTTGGGGGCGGAGGGGGGATGGGCATTTCCTCTCAAGAGGTCCTGCTCCAGTAACACTACACCTTAAGCTCATTTGCAGCCTTAAAACCAATAGACGTTTTGTTGTTTTAGTTCTAAGCTTTCAACGTCAGCCATTTGTGTGCTGCAACCTATAGCATTGTCATCAAGCCATTTGGCAATGTCTTGGCTTTAAAAACGAGCAGTTTTAGTGGATTTCTTTCATTATGAATTTAATTTATATATACATTTCAGATGTTAGCATTGGTGTGGTGTGGTTTTCTAGGTTATTCATGACCCCTGTCTTGACTCTGACATGTGGCCATGGCTGAGAGGAGCTTAGTTGTTGTAGACAGATATCACCCGGACAGTTTTTACACTTAAATCCCTTTCCTCTGGCAGATGGCTTTGGGTGAGGCCTGTGGGCTGTGATCCTCTGTGTCTCTCTGTCAAAAGGACCCAGCAGGACTAACAGACAGACAGACAACAAGACAGACATGGCCACCAACCATTCCCTCGTTCTCCCCTCTCTCTTGTCTTCCTCGCTCTGTTTGTCTTCCTCACGTTCTCTAAATGGCCTTTCATGTGTTGTTTCCCTCCCTGCTCTGCGTCGTGGGCCTGTCTTGCTCCAGTCTAAATGTCAGACCTGAAGGTGTTCTCCTGTCCCAGTACTGCCTGGGAGAGCAGAGCAGAGAGCAGCGGGAGGCACCCAACCCAACGCTTCACTCCCATAATGAGATTTTTCCTGGGTTTTGAAGGAGTGCCAGTAACTAGTAACACTGCTCCAACCCAATGCGGCTCCTGAGGCCTCCTGCTTGCCTCCACCGGGCCCTGCGCCCTGGCTGACTGGCGCACGATCAGGGGGAGCTGTCATCGGCCGCCCGCGTAAATTGTCAGCAGCCTGTGTTGGGTGGAGGCAGACAGCGTAGAGACCAGGGCCTTGTAGGACTTTCCACAACCCCACACTTACACATGTAAACACACACATGGTAGTTACACACGCACTCATACACTGAATGTGCTCATAACCAACCAGTCACACACATAAACACACACGCACTTATACACACACATACATAGACACACACACACACACACATACATAGACACACACACATACATACACACACACACATGCATAGGCACACACACACACACATACATAGGCACACACACGGCCCAGTATGTCTGTGAACACAGTGCCAGGGTAAGGCTGGCGGGCCCCCATGGCAACCTCGTGCCCTAACTTGCCAACCTTCAGTCAGTCTATGATGTGCTCTTCACCCCTGCAGTCAGTGGTTCCTTGGCTCTCTTGTCTCACTTATACTCTCAATATAACCATTCTGCTCCAATGTTAGTTCTTAAAATATTATTATTTGTAAATACGCAAATCTGGGTTCTCCTTTATTTTCCCTTATTCAAATCCATATTTATGTCTCTCATTGACGTGGGTTAGCCATTTTGATTCAAAGGCCAAATCAAACAGCCCTAGTAGACGGAGCGGGCAGCCTGTCCAGTACTAATGTATCTAACTGGGATGCTGTAATGCAGCACAGTCACACTGTGTTCCTGTCTTATGCTGCTCTAGGAATAAATCACTTTCTGTGAAGGGGCTTTAACAACTTTAAAATACACTGGGGCCATACAATCCTCCGTCCTCCAAGCCCAGAAGAGAAGACACTCTGAAGGGTCTGGCTCCTGTTGAAAGTAAAATGCTTTATACTTTGGTTTCCACAGAACATTAAACATCATGTCTGGAAAATTGTTTTTGGTGGTCCCAAGCGTTGGAGGAAGGAGGTTTGTTCATGTGCTTACAGCCTTTCATGATACTCTGAAGCTCTGCAGTAGCGGCCAAATAAGTTCTGCAGAGCTGGGAAAGTGACACTTCACTGTAGTCTTCGTAAAACCTTCATAAACACTCCATAACACCAGTCGTAAACACACAGAAAAAAAAGCCAAAAGAACTTACAACTTACTGTGTCACACGATGTTCATCATCTGAGCAATTAATTATCCTTGGCTATTGCTCAAATGAGCAGCTGGGCCTTCACTTTTTTGTTTTGTTGTATAGAGTTAGACCAGTGAAGCACATTTGATTAGCATATAGTATGGAAGATGGTTACTAAAGGTATGAAAGATACAGGAAGATGCCGTGTTCATTGTGTTCTACTTGAGATGATCAAAGTGGTGCAGCACTTGGCCTTGTCCCTAACTCTGTTTGCCTTAAGCTGCACTCCTATTGTGATCCTTGACCCCACAGAGGGCAAAGGTCACCAGGCAGGCCTGTGATTGGCTCATTGGCCTGACACGTCAAGATGGATGGCTCTTTTAAGGTCAGCTGATTACCATGTTTATAGCTAGTGGCAAACACGGTCATGGAAGATAAAGAATAAAGGTTGGATGAACAAAATATGCAATCACCGGAAAACATTTTAAGAATAGTATTAATTATTCTTTGATAACGTTACTTGTGTATTGAAGCCCATATTGGCCATGAAGCTGAGAGGATGAAACAACTTTGAAGTGTGAATTTAAAAAAATCAGTAAACATCCTGTGTGAAATCTTCCATCTATTGTGCCAACCAAGAATCCATCAATGAACAAAAACAACTCCTAAACCTTTTTTAGAACCTCCTAAAAGAGGACAGAGGTCACTAGTCAGTATCCCCATTCCCTAATCCTCAAACCTGGGAGCTGTGGGGTTCCTGTGAGCTCCCCAGGAAGAAAAGAGCAGTCAGTCCCACACTAGAGGGGTGAGGGCCTGAGGGGTGCGGGCCTGGGCCAGCTCCTCCATTGATCTGAATGGAGATGCTGAGGTGGCAGGGAGGGGCTGAAGACTATAGAGGGCTCAGTGTGTCACCACCAGAGTCAGAAGTGAGGTTCAGGGGATTAAACTTCTTTCTCACAGTGCTGAATAAAGTTGGTCCACCCCTCTGCCTGCCTGGTGAGGAGGTGAGGACCTGAGGACCTGAGCCTCACTGAAAGTGTTTTTCTAGCTCCATTAAAGCCTACTGACAGGGCCACAACAGGACAAAGAGAGTGGCCTTATTGTTCCTTTGGGACAAGGCCCTGGAGAAAGAACGAGGGATATTCAGTCACTTCACTGCCAGGACCAGAGGAATCTTAATATGGGAAATTTTGGGCAGTCCTGGTCTGAGTTCAAACTTTGAGTGTGTGTCGAATTGCCCAGTTCTCCGAACGGCACATTCTAGAAAGTAGAAGAGAAAGAAATAGACTTCAAATGATACTGTGTAAATTACTGTGTTTCTCTTATCATATTCCTCGTGCCATTTAGCGGTCAGGTCTTTTGATGAGGGATGAGAGAAATGAGAGAGAGAGAGAGCTGAAAAAGAAATCTGAGGTTTTTACTGAATGTATTTAAAAAAAATCAACATTAAGCAGAGATGCCAAGAGCAGATCCCATCCATCATCACAGACAACAACCAATTAGCACATTCCTCTTTCCCATGTTCTCATGTTCTTGGCTAACCCCGCCATCATTTTGGGTCATTCATCAAAAACAGAAAATGTGCTCAACTCAAGACTGTGCGTACGTGATAGAGAGATAGTGAGTGTGTATGAGAGAGAGCAATAATGTGTGTGTGTGTACTTTGAGAGTTTGATTGGAGGGATGTTGCTCGCTGTAACTAAAGCCCAGCTGTCTTCATTGTTTGATTTCAGAGCACAAACCCTGGTGAGAGAGAGGCTGGAGGAATGTTGATTGAGGGGTGATTTTTCTGGGGGTTTGTGGAGGGAGGGAGGCTGGGGGCTGGGACCTGGGCTGGGGTTACTGTACAGGCCAGGGCCTTAATTGCAAACAGTACTGTAGATCTGGAGCTCTGTGGCTGTGGTGCCAATGCTGGCTGCAGTACTACTGACAATTAAGTTGTCAGCTGGCGCTCCTGAGCCCTCCTCCTCTGACCTGAAGAACTCTGCCTGACCTGCAGAGATAGTCCTGATGACACTCAGGGACAGCCATCTGACTGCAGCTCTCTCTCTCTCTCCCTCTCTCTCTCTCTCTCTCTCTCTCTCTCTCTCTCTCTCTCTCTCTCTCTCTCTCTCTCTCTCTCTCTCTCTCTCTCTCTCTCTCTCTCTCTCTCCCCTATCTGTCTCTCTCTCTCTCTCTCTCTCTCACTCTTTCTCTCTGTCTCACTCACTCACTCACTCACTCACTCACACACATACATACACACACACATACGCGCTACACACTACAGCTTCATCTGTACTACATTCAGAGCCCCCCGCTGAGTATCTGTAAATATAAGGCATTCAGAAATGCGTTACAGATGTGTGTTGGCAGCAGGATTTCAGCAGCACTGAGACATTCAGGCCTTGTGTTGGACAGGGAGATCTTTTAAAGCAGCGTACACATGGAGAGGCTCTCCTGTTACTTACCTTATCTGCTGCAGACTGCTCTGCTGGCTGCCTCTCAAAGGCAAAGCAGGGGCTGAGCGCTAAGCAGCAACACAACACTGCTTCATGTAACTCTCTCCCCACTGTCCCACCTCCCCGCCGCCCACTCCCCTCCTCTCTCCCTCTCCACTCTCACTCCATCCACACAGACAGTGTCTGATTTTTATCTCCTGGGCTGGCTTCTTTTGGGCCTGACCATATTAGTCTGGGTCAGGCCTAGTTTAAATAGCAGGCTGGTAAGGTTTCGGCTCAGAGGGAGAGCGAGGAACCTGGCTACCCTGAGGAGGTTTTAGTGATTCAGACAGCCTCATTCAAGTTATGTCCCAAATGGCACCCTTCTCCATATTTAGTGCACTATAGTCAGTCAGTCAGTGATGTGGTGAGTAGTGTGGGCTGGGCTGGACTGGGGTACGCTGCAGAGCTGCTCTACTAGGCTGACTGGGCTAGGATCACCCCAGCTGAACTCTACCTCTCTACTAGATTAAACCCAAATCCCTTCTACACTTTTTCACTCTCATAAATCCACCTATTTAACACAGAGAGAGGGGAGAGAGAGGGGAGAGAGAGGGGAGAGAGAGAGAGCGATACAGAGAGGCGAGAGAGATACGGAGAGGGAGAGCGAGAGATACAGAGAGAGGGAGAGGAGAGAGAGGGGAGAGAGAGATACAGAGAGAGGGGGGACAGAGAGATACAGAGAGAGAGAGATACAGAGATACAGCGAGAGAGAGATACAGAGAGAGGGGGGAGAGAGAGATACAGAGAGAGAGAGAGAGAGAGAGATTCAAAGAGATACAGCGAGAGAGAGATGCAGAGAGAGCTAGTAGCTCAACATAGACTAGATCAAGCAGCTCAGGAGTTGTTTTAGTGGTGTTTGATTTGATTGCTGGAGCAGGTAATTCACACATAAGGGATAGGGTGTACCGTAACTTTAATACATGTACAGTATGTAGAGTGTGGTTGTGTGGTGTTTTTATCATGTAGTATGTGTCTGGGTTTATATCTGTGTAGGGTTACGGTGTGACAGTGTTTTCAGTAGTATGTATGTCTATGCCAGCGAGAGAGAGAGAGCTTTTCCCGATATGTGTGTGAGAAAGAGAACTCTCAGATCAGGGGTGTGTGTGTGTGAGTAATGGTTATCGGGCCAGATGACTGTAATGCCACAGAGACACCTGAGTTGGCATTTTCCATGGTGAAGCCCCAAGCTCACATATCACGCAGTCCCATTGGTATGCACTCACAGACACGGCTGCCAGGAGAGGAGAGGGGCGGGGGTCGGGTGGACTGAGAAAACAAGCCCACCAGCGAATCGCTACCACCAATGACGATAGACCCCGTCACGGAAATAACCTCACAGACAACCCACAATTCACCACAGGAAGAGTGTGATTTAGACTAGTGATTGAGGCCGTTCTTTGACTTACTCCAGTACTGTGTGCCAGTGGCAGTCAGTCGTATGCTCACTCTGTTTAGATCCTTCAATTACTGTACTGTCTCCTCTAACTTCCTGGTTCTGCTCAGCTTCAGCTCACAGTTGTCAAACAAGCTCTACATATATAGAGCTGAACACTGTCATTTGGATTTGGCCATGTCACTATGTATTGGCGGCTCTAATGTGGATCTCCAGTGTCCAGCTAGAATAGTTTGTTTATATGGTGAATATACTCTTTCTCGATACTGTATGGATGACAACAAACATGGAAATAAACTCTGTAGCTAAATCTGGTGGAATATATATTTGTTGTGCATGGTCTGTGACAAATACACTAAGATAAATGTGTCTCTCTATGTTTCTCTCTCTCCAGGATGTGTTGGACAAGGCGTGTGCAGAGGGGATCAGTGATGAACATTACCGTTTAGAAGGTAGGCCGCCTGTCTCCTCCCCCCTCCTCCACTAAGCTCCTGAAATGTGCTGATGAGGTGGATGTATGGAACCCCCCCAGTCCCTCTCTCCCCCCATTACCTTCCTTCTCCTTTCCTCCCCCCTTTCTCTCACCCGGCCCTCCCCTCCCCCTCTGTGCTTTGCAACCCGCCTCCATCTATTCTGTTTTCCCCCAGTGTGGTGTGATCCTGGATTAAGGAATCAGGAAGGAGAGGAGAGGCCTCCCCCTTCATGTGAACTGAGCTCTGTTGTGCTACCTAACTGGCAGCAGGGGAGAGTGGGATGGGACCAGCCCAAATATGTGGGTCAGGGTGTCTCGGCTGGCTAGTTTTGTTGTTGAGTTTAACTAGTTCAGGCTGGTTTATTTTAAGGGGTGGTCCTCATCACAGTCCCCTCCACATAAAAGGGCCTTAAGACCTGGTGAAAAACACTATAAATACAACCTATTATAGAACATGAAAGTATGGTAACGTTAGATGGCCATTCACACCACACCTTGTTCCTGTCAAAATCCCTCCCTGTGTCAGATTAAGAGCCATCTTGGTCCCTTTCTCAAACGTCTTAGTGTTTGAAACGGTATCTGGAGCCAGTCCCCAAAGAGCTCATAATAGGCCTTTATGTTGCAGTCAGAGAGAGGCAAGGCAATAGGAATTCAGGCATTTTGACATTTTAGAGGAGAGAGAGCAGAAGCTAGGCTAACAGGCCCAAAAAGATCCTAATTTCTGAGTGGTTTTGTAAGCCTCTTTTCTCGGCATTGGCAGTCCAGGGAGCATTTGTAGAAATGCAGTAATTACCTTCAGAGGGAAAACGCTAACAAGACTTGAAATATGTATAATTAAACATAATATACACCATGGTTCTCTTACAGCCTCTGTAGACAAGTACCGTTTGTGGTACATTTCAGTCAGAACTTATGAGAGACGATTTATTATCAAAGTAGTTATTGATTACCGTTTGGTACAATGCTTCTTTAGACCTGGGGGTTCACTAACAGATTTCTTAAATCACATTTAAACTTGAATGAAAACTGTTATGGAGCATTCCGGATTTTTGATTCTTTATAAGCCAGGAATGAAAGTGGTTTGTTGAAGGGGAAAGGGACAGACATAGAGAGCCGGAGAGAGGTTACAGATTATCGTTAGGCCAATGCACATATAAAAGCCTGTCTTTCCTCAGGGCTTCAGTAAGCATTTCCAAAGGAAGTTTGTGAGGATTAAAAAATAACTTGCTGGCAAAATTGCAAAGAGGGACGAAGAAAAAGGGATCCAAGATGAAAGCGTGTTTTGGCTCTTCGGATCTCGCAGTTACATCCTCTGTGCCTTTTCAAATGTAGTTTTCACGAGGTCATTAAGTGAGACTCAGAAGTCCTATTCAGCTGTATAAACCTGTATCTCTGTTGTGTCTGGTCACACTTGCTTGACTCTCAGACCAACCACACAGAGCTGAAAGCTGAGAGTGTGTGACAGCGGTCCTGTGGGTGTGATGGTGTGATAGCTGTGTGTGTGTGCTTGTGCGGGGTTACACATGTGTGCGTGTGTATATAATGGCAGGGCTGTTGAATCAGGCATGATGGTATAGTGAGAGTGCCAGCCCCTCCTCCCCTCCCTTCAGATGGGATCACCAGCCAATCCTCTGGCAGCATTTAGCTCCACTCATAAAGAGCAGGCCGACTGTATTTCAGTGACGAGGGGGTCAGAGTCAGAGAGGGAGATAGCAGATTACGTCTACATAGGGAATATGGTGCCCACAGTATTCCTCTGGGCCTTTTCATTAGCCTGGAGATAAGCATCTCCATCTCCACAATATTGGGCTTGCTACCCAACAGATTTGCCCCCTTGCACGGCACAATGGTACCTTTGAGCACCTGTGATGATCAAAAGAGAGGGTTATATTTTTGTCCTCCAAAAACTTTTTGGTCCCTAGGATGCTGCCTTTCATTGTGCCTGCAGCCGAGGGGATGGGAGACGGGACAGACATGTTCCTCTCTCTTTGATCTGCTTGGATACAGAGGAAAGAGAACGAGGCTGTTGTCTGTCTTTCTGCTCCTTTGGCGACCACAACAAACACTGTTTCAGATTTGACTTGGCTTAATTAATTAGTGATTCTGTTTTACAGCCGGCTGGTCTGATCCTCGTCCAAAAGGTTTGAGAATGGAACTTCAAAGTGCAGGGGGGGTGAGTGAGGAGCTGTGCAGTGTGGGTGGGTGTGTATATATGTGCACAGTAACCCAGCCAGCTCCTCATCCTGATTGGTCAGGCAGGAGAACAAGCTAAACCAAATGGCCACCAACTGCGTCCCAATTAAAATGGCACCCTATTCCCTAAATAGTGCACTACTTGGACCAATGGAGAGACTCTGTGTATTCATGGCCTCTGCCAGTGGCCTATCAGTCTGTTTTTCATATGTAGTACCCAGGTCTGAAGCATCTCAAAGGTTTTAATTGGATTATGATGTGATGAGAGGATATGAAAGGACTGTGACATGTTAAGTTACAGTAGGAGATGTTGGTGGGCTGACATACACCATAAAGGTTTGATACTGTAGTTGGGGCCTAGTGTTGATGAGGATGTGGAATAGGATGTGTGTGTGACAGACGAGGTGAGGCCTCCCTATGGACGCTGTCTGTCTGTGCTATATGTCTGGGAGATATAATGCTCAGTGAAACATCTAGAGTTATGAGCTCCGCTACAGTGGGCACAGAGACAGAGGCAGGGCTCCCATGGGGTTCTTTGATGTTCAGATCAGATGATGTTCCCAGTTTAGAATGTAATATCTTACGCCACATTATACAGTAGCATCATGTCCTTTTCTTGGCATTTTAGGCATGCTATGTCTGTTCAGTTCCATGTCTCCATGTTCTATTCATCCACCTCCTCACCCATTCCTGGGGCTATGCTAGCACTTTCCCATAGTAATGATTTGCATCCAAACCCCAAAGTATTTTGTGTCTGTGCCTTATGCTTATTTATACACTGGATTGTTTACATAGCTTACTGTAATATACAGTTGAAGTCGGAAGGTTACATACACCTTTCACAATTCCTGACATTTAATCCTAGTAAAAATTCCCTGTCTTAGGTCAGTTAGGATCACCACTTTATTTTAAGAATGTGAAATGTTAGAATAATAGTAGGGAGAATGATTTATTTAAGCTCTTATTGCTTTCATCACATTCCCAGTGGGTCAGAAGTTTACATACACTCAATTAGTATTTGGTAGCATTGCCTTTAAATTGTTTAACTTGGTTCAAACGTTTCGGGTAGCCTTCCACAAGCTTCCCACAATAAAGTTGGGTGAATTTTGGCCCATTCCTCCTGACAGAGCTGGTGAAACTGAATCAGGTTTGTAGGCCTCCTTGCTCGCACACGCTTTTTCAGTTCTGCCCACAAATGTTCTATAGGATTGAGGTCAGGGCTTTGTGATGGCCACTCCAATACCTTGACTTTGTTGTCCTTAAGCCATTTTGCCACAATTTTGGAAGTAAGCTTGGGGTCATTGTCCATTTGGAAAACCCATTTGCGACCAAGCTTTAATTTCCTGACTGATGTCTTGAGATGTTGCTTCAATATATCCACATAATTTTCCTTCCTCATGATGCCATCTATTTTGTGAAATGCACCAGTCCCTCCTGCAGCAAAGCACCCCCACAGCATGATGCTGCCACCCCCGTGCTTCACGGTTGGGATGGTGTTCTTCGGCTTGCAAGCCCCCCTTTTTCCTCCAAACATAACGATGGTCATTATGGCCAAACAGTTCTATTTTTGTTTCATCAGACCAGAGGACATTTCTCCAAAAAGTACAATCTTTGTCCCCATGTGCAGTTGCAAACCGTAGTCTGGCTTTTTATGGCGGTTGTGGAGCAGTGGCTTATTCCTTGCTGAGCGGCCTTTCAGGTTATGTCGATATAGTACACGTTTTACTGTGGATATAGATCCTTTTGTACCTGTTTCCTCCAGCGTCTTCACAAGGTCCTTTGCTGTTGTTCTGGGATTGATTTGCACTTTTCGCACCAAAGTACATTAATCTTTAGGAGAACGAACGCGTCTCCTTCCTGAGCGGTATGATGGCTGCGTGGTCCCATGGTGTTTATACTTGCGTACTATTGTTTGTACAGATGAACGTGATACCTTCAGGCATTTGGAAATTGCTTGAGTGGCGCAGTGGTCTAAGGCACTGCATCGCAGTGCTAACTGTGCCACTAGAGATCCTGGTTCGAATCCAGGCTCTGTCGCAGCCGGCCGCGACCGGGAGACTCATGGGCGGCGCACAATTGGCCCAGCGTCGTCCAGGGTAGGGGAGGGAATGGCCGGCAGGGATGTAGCTCAGTTGATAGAGCATGGCGTTTGCAACGCCAGGGTTGTGGGTTCGATTCCCACGGGGGGCCAGTATAAAAAAATATGTATTCACTAACTGTAAGTCGCTCTGGATAAGAGCGTCTGCTAAATGACTAAAATGTAAAAATATAAATGTAACAGGTCTTGGCTGATTTTCTTTTGATTTTCCCATGATGTCAAGCAAAGAGGCACTGGGTTTGAAGGTAGGCCTTGAAATATATCCACAGGTACACCTCCAATTGACTCAAATGATGTCAATTAGCCTATCAGAAGCTTCTAAAGCCATGACATCATTTTCTGGAATTTTCCAAGCTGTTTAAAGGCACAGTCAACTTAGTGTATGTAAACTTCTGACCCACTGGAATTGTGATACAGTGAATTATAAGTGAAATAATCTGTCTGTAAACATATGATGGAAAAATTGCACAAAGTACAGTGAGGGAAAAAAGAAGTTCATCCCCTGCTGATTTTGTATGTTTGCCCGCTGACAAAGGCATGATCAGTCAATAATTTTAATGGTAGGTTTATTTGAACAGTGAGAGACAGAATAACAACAACAAAAATCCAGAAAAACGCATGTCAAAAATGTTATAAATTGATTTGCATTTTAATGAGGGAAATAAGTATTTGACCCCCTCTCAATCAGAAAGACTTCTGGCTCCCAGGTGTCTTTTATACAGGTAACAAGCTGAGATTAGGAGCACACTCTTAAAGGGAGTGCTCCTAATCTCAGTTTGTTACCTGTATAAAAGACACCTGTCCACAGAAGCAATCAATCAATCAGATTCCAAACTCTCCACCATGGCCAAGACCAAAGAGCTCTCCAAGGATGTCAGGGACAAGATTGTAGACCTACACAAGGCTGGAATGGGCTACAAGAACATCGCCAAGCAGCTTGGTGAGAAGGTGACAACAGTTGGTGCGATTATTCGCAAATGGAAGAAACACAAAAGATCTGTAAATCTCCCTCGGCCTGGGGCTCCATGCAAGATCTCACCTTGTGGAGTTGCAATGATCATGAGAACGGTGAGGAATCAGCCCAGAACTACACGGGAGGATCTTGTCAATGATCTCAAGCAGCTGGGACCATAGTCACCAAGAAAACAATTGGTAACACACTACGCCGTGAAGGACTGAAATCCTGCAGCGCCCGCAAGGTCCCCCTGCTCAAGAAAGCACATATACATGCCCGTCTGAAGTTTGCCAATGAACATCTGAATGATTCAGAGGAGAACTGGGTGAAAGTGTTGTGGTCAGATGAGACCAAAATCGAGCTTTTTGGCATCAACTCAACTCGTCGTGTTTGGAGGAGGAGGAATGCTGCCTATGACCCCAAGAACACCATCCCCACCGTCAAACATGGAGGTGGAAACATTATGCTTTGGGGGTGTTTTTCTGCTAAGGGGACAGGACAACTTCACCGCATCAAAGGGACGGTGGACGGGACCATGTACCGTCAAATCTTGGGTGAAAACCTCCTTCCCTCAGCCAAGGCATTGAAAATGGGTCGTGGATGGGTATTCCAGCATGACAATGACCCTAAACACACAGCCAAGGCAACAAAGGAGTGGCTCAAGAAAAGGCACATTAAGGTCCTAGAGTGGCCTAGCCAGTCTCCAGACCTTAATCCCATAGAAAATCTGTGGAGGGAGCTGAAGGTTCGAGTTGCCAAACGTCAGCCTCGAAACCTTAATGACTTGGAGAAGATCTGCAAAGAGGAGTGGGACAAAATCCCTCCTGAGATGTGTGCAAACCTGGTGGCCAACTACAAGAAACGTCTGACCTCTGATTGCCAACAAGGGTTTTGCCACCAAGTACTAAGTCTTGTTTTGCAGAGGGGTCAAATACTTATTTCCCTCATTAAAATGCAAATCAATTTATAACATTTTTGACATTCGTTTTTCTGGATTTTGTTGTTGTTATTCTGTCTCTCACTGTTCAAATAAACCTACCATTAAAATTATAGACTGATCATGTCTTTGTCAGTGGGCAAACGTACAAAATCAGCAGGGGATCAAATACTTTTTTCTCTCACTGTAGATGTCCTAACCGACTTGCCAGTGGTTGAAAAATGAGTTTTAATGACTCCAACATAAGTGTATGTAAACTTCTGACTTCAACTGTATCTATTGCATTGTTAGGAGCTAGTAACATTAGTATTTCGCTGCACCTGCTACAAAATCTGCTAAACTGTGTACGCGACCAATCAACTTTGATTTGATAATTTGGTTGCGTGTGTGTTTACAGTGGCTCTGCCCCCGGAGAAGATGGTGGACAGTTGCTGTGTGGAGGAGAAGATGCAGGGAAGAGAGAGCCAGGCGCCCGCAGGGACACAGAAACAGCTCCAGTTTGAAGTGAGTGTGAAGTCGAACTGTGAATCACCAACATGGACAGAGGGTAGTGCGTACGGCCCAGTACATCACTGGGGCCAAGCTTCCTGCCATCCAGGACCTCTATACCAGGCGATGTCAGAGAAAGTCCCTAAAAATTGTCAAAGACTCCGGCCACCCTAGTCATAGACTGTTCTCTTTGCTACCGCACAGCAAGCGGTACCGGTGCGCCAAGTCTAGGTCCAAGAGGCTCGGTCCAAGAGGCTTCTAAACAGCTTTTAGCTCCAAGCCATAAGACTCCTGAACATCTAATCCCCCCTCTTTTACGCTGCTGCTACTCTCTGTTTATTATCTATACCTAGTCACTTTAATAACTCTACCTACATGTACATATTACCTCAATTACCTAGACTAACCGGTGCCCCCGCACATTGACTTGGAACCGGTACCCCCTGTATATAGCCTCGCTATTGTTATTTTTACTGCTGCTCTTTAATTATTTGTTACTTTTATTTCGTATTATTTCGTATTGTATTTTGTTGTGATTTTTTTGGGTATTCTTTCTGAAAACTGCATTGTTGGCTAAGGGCTTGTAAGTAAGCATTTCACTGTAAGGTCTACATCTGTTGTATTCGGCGCATGTGACAAATACAATTTGATTTGATTTGACCATTTAAACGTGTTAACCCTCGCAAGGCTGCTGGCCCAGACGGCATTCCTAGCCACATCTTCAGAGCATGCGCAGTCCAGCTGGCTGGTGTGTTTACGGACATATTCAATCTCTCCCTATCCCATTCTGGTGTCCCCACATGCTTCAAGATGGCCACCATTGTTCCTGTACCCAAGAATGCAAAGGTAACTGAACTAAATGACTATCGCCCTGTAGCACTCACGTCTGTCATCATGAAGTGCTTTGAGAGCCTAGTCAAGGATCATATCACCTCCACCTTACCTGTCACCCTAGACCCACTTCAATTTGCTTACCGCCCCAATAGGTCCACAGACGATGCAATCGCTATCACACTGCACACTGCCCTATCCCATCTGGAAAAGAGGAATACCTATGTAAGAATGCTGTTCATTGACTATAGCTCAGTATTCAACACCATAGTACCCTCCAATCTCATAATTAAGCTTGAGGCCCTGGGTCTCAACCCCACCCTGTGCAATTGGGTCCTGGACTTCCTGATGGGCAGCCCCCAGGGGTTGAAGGTAGGAAACAACATCTCCACTTCACTGATCCTTAACACTGGGGGCCCACAAGGGTGTGTGCTCAGCCCCCTCCTGTACTCCCTGTTCACCCATGACTGCGTAGCCATGCACGCCTCCAACTCAATCATCAAGTTTGCAGACGACACAACAGTAGTAGGCTTGATTACCAACAACGATGAGACAGCCTACAGGGAGGAGGTGAGGGCTCTCAGAGTGTGGTGTCAAGAAAATAACCTCTCACTCAACATCAACAAAACAAAGGAGATGATCGTGGACTTCAGGAAACAGCAGAGGGAGTGCCCCCCTATCCACATCAACGGGACAGCAGTGGAGAAGGTGGAAAGTTTTAAGTTTCTCTGCGTACATATCACTGACAAACTGAAATGGTCCACCCACACAGACAGTGTGGTGAAGAAGGCGCAACAACAAATTTGTCCTGTCACCTAAAACCCTCACAAACTTTTACAGATGCATAATTGAGAGCATTGTGTTGGGCTGTATCACCGCCTGGTATGGCAACTGCACCGCCCACAATCGCAGGGCTCTCCAGAGGGTGGTGCGGTCTGCCCAACGCATCAACGGGGGCAAACTACCTGCCCTCCAGGACACCTACAGCACCCGATGTCACAGGAAGGCCAAAAAGATAATCAAGGACAACTACCACCCGAGCCACTGCCTGTTCACCCCGGTATCATCCAGAAGGCGAGGTCAGTACAGGTGCATCAAAGCTGGGACCGAGAGACTGAAAAACAGCTTCTATCTCAATGCCATCAGACGGTTAAACAGCCATCACTAGCACAGAGGCGCTGCTGCCTACATACAGACTTGAAAATCACTGGCCACTTTAACAAATGGAACACTAGTCACTTTAATAATGCCACTTTAATAATGTTTACATATCATGCATTACTCGTCTCATATGTTGTGGCGGGTGATTTGGACGGAGTCAGGCGCAGGAGGGTAAATCACAGAATAAATGGTTTATTCTGTAAGACAGCGGTACGCAGCAATGCATAAAACACTCCAGTGCGGTATTACTGCACACTGTAGACAAAAAGGCACACGGGTGAATATCCTGGCGATACAAAATACCATATAGCTCCACCGAGCTATAGTAACCTCCACAATAAACAATCACACACAAAGACAATGGGGTCAGAGGGAATACTTATACAGGTACTGGAGGGATATGAACCAGGAATGTGTGTGATAAACAAGAGGAGCGGCAGTGGCTAGAAGGCCGGTGAAGACGAACGCCGAAGCCTTCCCGAACAAGGAGAGGAGGCAGCTTCGAAGGAAGTCATGACAGTACCCATACCCCCCCGACGCGCAGCTCCAGCAGCGCGCCGACACTGGCCTTGGGGACGGCCAGGAGGACGCGGAGCAGGGCGAGCTGCATGGCGACGGTGGAAATCCCGCAACAGGAAGGGATCGAGGACATCCCTCACTGGGACCCAGCACCGCTCCTCCGGACCGTACTCCTCCCACTCCACGAGGTACTGAAGGCCCCCCACCTGATGCCTCGAATCCGGGATGGAACGGACAGAGTATGCCGGGGCCCCCTCGATATCCAGAGGGGGCGGAGGGACCTCCCGCACCTCAGACTCCTGGAGCGGACCAGCCACTACCGGCCTGAGGAGAGACATGTGAAACGAGGGGTTAATACGGTAATCAGGATGGAGTAGTGACCTATACATAACCTTGTTTACTCTCCTCAGGACTTTGAACGGGCCCACAAACTGCGGGCTCAGCTTCCAGCAAGGCAGGCAGAGGGGCAGATTCCGGGTCGAGAGCCAGACCCGATCACCCGGTTCAAAGACCGGGGCCTCACTGCGGTGGCGGTCAGCGTTGGCCTTCTGGCGACGCACGGCGAGCTGGAGATGGACGTGGGAAGCGTTCCATGTCTCCTCTGCGTGCCGAAACCAGTCATCCACCACAGGAGCTTCGGTTTGGCTCTGATGCCACGGTGCCAGGACCGGCTGATAACTTAAAACGCATTTAAATGGAGATAGGTTAGTGGAGGAGTGGCGGAGAGAGTTCTGGGCATATTCGGCCCATGGCAAGAACACAGACCACTCCCCCGGCCGGTCCTGACAGTAGGACCGCAGGAACCTACCCACATCCTGATTCACCCGTTCCACCTGCCCATCAGACTCTGGGTGAAACCCAGAGGTCAGGCTGGCCGAGACCCCAGAAGTTCCATGAATGCCTTCCAGACCCTGGATGTAAACTGGGGACCCCGGTCAGACACTATGTCCTCTGGCACCCCGTAGTGCCGGAAGACATGAGTAAACAGGGATTCCGCAGTTTACATGGCCGTGGGAAGACCGGGCAGAGGAAGGAGGCGGCAGGCTTTAGAAAAGCGGTCCACAACAACCAGGATGGTGGTGTTACCCTGAGAGAGGGGAAGATCAGTGAGGAAGTCAATTGACAAGTGGGACCATGGCCGTTTTGGAACTGGTAAGGGATGTAACTTACCCGCTGGGAGGTGCCTAGTTGCCTTACTCTGGGTGCACACCGAGCAGGAGGAGACATACACCCTCACGTCCTTAGCCAAGGTAGGCCACCAGTACTTCCCGGTCAGGCAGCGCACTGTACGACCGATACCTGGGTGACCTGAGGAGGGGGACGTGTGTTCCCAATAGATAAGACGGTCACGGACAAGAGACGGCACGTACCGCAGCCCAGCTGGGCACTGAGGTGGAGATGGCTCTGTGCGTAACGCCCGCTCTATGTCCGCGTCCACCGCCCACAGTACCGGCGCCACAATGCAGGAGGCCGGGAGTATGGGGGTGTTGTCTATGGGCCTCTCCTCTGTGTCGTACAGCCATGACAGCGCATCTGCCTTCACGTTCTTAGTACCTGGTATTTATGACAACGTGAAATCAAACCGGGTGAAGAACAAGGCCCACCTGGTCTGGCGAGGGTTCAGCCTCCTCTCTGCCCGGATATACTCCAGGTTACGGTGGTCAGTCCAGATGAGGAAAGGGTGTTTCGCCCCCTCGAGCCAGTGCCTCCACAGCACCTATCTCTACCTCGGATGCATCCACCTCCACTACGAACGTTAATGATGGATCGGGATGGGCCAGTACCGGGGCTGAGGTGAACAGAGCCCTCAGGTTACGGAAAGCCCTGTCATCCTCTGCAGACCAGCGGAGCCGGGACGGCCCACCCTTCAACAGAGAGGTGATGGGAGCTGCGACCTTGCCAAAGCCTCGGATAAACCTCCGATAGTAATTGGAAAACCCAATAAAGCATTGCACCTTCGTTACCGTGGTTGGAGTCAGTCAATTACGCACGGCTGAAATGCGGTCTCCCTCCATCTCCACACCTGAGGTGGTGATGTGGTATCCGCGGAAAGAGACGGACTGGTGGCTGCACCGGAAGCGGTCGATGAGGGCCCGCTCATTCCAGCCGGACCCAGCCGCTAGAGTTCTAAACTCCAGAGCAAAGTCCTGCGCGGTCCTCGTTTTCTGCCTCAGATGAACAAGCTGCTCGCCGTAATTCTCCAACGCATGTCCTCCTTCACTCCAGACTGCGTTGGCCCACTCCAGGGTTTTCCCCGAGAGGCAGGAGACGGCAGACACCTTCTCCCGCTCCGATGGAGCCTGGCTGATGGTAGAAAAATAGAGGTCCAGCTGCAGGAGGAATCCCTGGCAGTGGGCAGCTGTCCCGTCATACTCCCTCGGTCGGGATAGGTGAATCCCTCTGGGTGCTGGGGTGTGGGTGGCTGGATCGCTCAGCTGGTCCTGAAGGGTCGGGTCCTCTCCTCTCCAGGCGTTGGACGACCTGGAGAACCCGATCCATCGCTTTGCCCAAGCTGGTTAGCATGTTGGAATGCTCCCGGACCCGCTCCACGACTCCAGGCATATTCCCGTCTCCTGCCGACTCCATGCTGTTGGGTGTGTGATTCTTTGGTGGGTGATTTGGACGGAGTCAGGCGCAGGAGGGTAAATCACAGAATAAATGGTTTATTCGGTAAGACAGCGGTATGCAGCAATGCGTAAAACACTCCAGTGCGGTATTACTGCGCACTGTAGACAACAAGGCACACGGGTGAATATCCTGGCGATACAAAATACCATATAGCTCCACCGAGCTATAGTAACCTCAAAATAAACAATCACACACAAAGACAAGGGGTGCAGAGGGAATACTTACACAGGTACTGATGAAGGGAAATTAACCAGGTGTGTGTAATAAACAAGACAAAACAAATGGAATGATGAGATGAGGAGCGGCAGTGGCTAGAAGGCCGGTGAAGACGAACGCCGAAGCCTGCCCGAACAAGGAGAGGAGGCAGGTTCGGAGGAAGTCGTGACACCAAAGTGAGTACACCCCTCACATTTTTGTAAATATTTGAGTATATCTTTTCATGTGACAACACTGAAGAAATGACACTTTGCTACAATGTAAAGTAGTGAGTGTACAGCTTGTATAACAGTGTAAATGTGCTGTCCCCTCAAAATAACACAACACACAGCCATTAATGTCTAAACCGCTGGCAACAAAAGTAAGTACACCCCTAAGTGAAAATGTCCAAATTGGGCCCAAAGTGTCAATATTTTGTGTGGCCACCATCATTTTCCAGCACTGCCTTAACCCTCTTGGGCATGGAGTTCACCAGAGCTTCACAGGTTGCCACTGGAGTCCTCTTCCACTCCTCCATGACGACATCACGGAGCTGGTGGATGTTAGAGACCTTGCACTCCTCCACCTTCCGTTTGAGGATGCCCCACAGATGCTCAATAGGGTTTAGGTCTGGAGACATGCTTGGCCAGTCCATCACCTTTACCCTCAGCTTCTTTAGCAAGGCAGTGGTCGTCTTGGAGGTGTGTTTGAGGTCGTTATCATGTTGGAATACTGCCCTGCGGCCCAGTCTCCGAAGGGAGGGGATCATGCTCTGCTTCAGTATGTCACAGTACATGTCGGCATTCATGGTTCCCTCAATGAACTGTAGCTCCCCAGTGCCGGCAGCACTCATGCAGCCCCAGACCATGACACTCCCACCACCATGCTTGACTGTAGGCAAGACACACTTGTCTTTGTACTTCTCACCTGGTTGCCGCCACACACGCTTGACACCATCTGAACCAAGTAAGTTTATCTTGGTCTCATCAGACCACAGGACATGGTTCCAGTAATCCATGTCCTTAGTCTGCTTGTCTTCAGCAAACTGTTTGCAGGCTTTCTTGTGCATCATCTTTAGAAGAGGCTTCCTTCTGGGACGACAGCCATGCAGACCAATTTGATGCAGTGTGCGGCGTATGGTCTGAGCACTGACAGGCGGACCCCCCACCCCTTCAACCTCTGCAGCAATGCTGGCAGCACTCATACGTCTATTTCCCAAAGACAACCTCTGGATATAACGCTGAGCACGTGTACTCAACTTCTTTGGTCGACCATGGCGAGGCCTGTTCTGAGTGGAACCTGTCCTGTTAAACCGCTGTATGGTCTTGGCCACCGTGCCGCAGCTCAGTTTCAGGGTCTTGGCAATCTTCTTATAGCCCATCTTTATGTAGAGCAACAATTCTTTTTTTCAGATCCTCAGAGAGTTCTTTGCCATGAGGTGCCATGTTGAACTTCCAGTGACCAGTATGAGGGAGTGGGAGAGCGATGACACCAAATTTAACACACCTGCTCCCCATTCACACCTGAGACCTTGTAACACTAACGAGTCACATGACACCGGGGAGGGAAAATGGCTAATTGGGCCCAATTTGGACATTTTCACTTAGGGGTGTACTCACTTTTGTTGCCAGCGGTTTAGACATTAATGGCTGTGTGTTGAGTTATTTTGAGGGGACAGCAAATTTACACTGTTATACAAGCTGTGCACTCACTACTTTACATTGTAGCAAAGTGTCATTTCTTCAGTGTTGTCACATGAAAAGATATACTCAAATATTTACAAAAATGTGAGGGGTGTACTCACTTTTGTGAGATATATACTGTATATACTGTATTCTATACTATCGTAATAATGTTTACATATCTTGCATTACCCATCTCATATGTATATACTGTATTCTATACTACCATTACATCTTAGCCTATGCCGCTCTGACAATGACATTACTCATCCATATATTTATATATTCTTATTCCATTCCTTTACTTAGATTTGTGTGTATTAGATATTTGTTGTGGAACTGTTAGATATTACTTGCTAGATATTACTGCACTGTCGGAACTAAAAGCACAAGCATTTCGCTACACTCGCAATAACATCTGCTAACCATGTGTATGTGTCCAATACATTTGATTTGATTTGATTATTAGTGCCTCTTGGGAGAACTAGAGCGACAACAGAATACTCTTTCAGGGATTGAAGGATGCTCACTTGCACGCACGCATGCACACAGTCATGAATGTATCGATACTTATATTGAAATGTGATTTGTTTCAGGAGCTTGAGTGTGCCGTCTCTGTAGAGGAAGACAACAGACAGGAGTGGACGTTCACGCTGTATGATTTTGACAACAATGGCAAGGTCACCAGAGAGGTAAGGGTTCAAAGACATTTACATTCAAATATACTCTTACATGTAACAGGGCACTTTCCTTTTCTTTACCCACCCATGATCTTTTTCTCTTTCAAACAGATACACAAACACATATATAGACTAAGTGAGACACAACCAGATGAAGTTATATTAGTCCATTTCAATAATACAGCCACTAGGAACCAAAGATACTTTTTCCTTCCCAGCGATAGATACCTAGTGTCTGGCTGCTGCCTTGTAAAGATCTGAGCAGTGCAGTCAGAGAGGCCTGTATTTTTGGAGAGCTGAGTTGAAACGGTGTGAAGAGACTGAAGCCGTCCTCTGTGTGGTGGGATGGTTGGATCTCCAGTTTCTTTGGCATCGCCCGTGGCCCCGCGGCACATGAGACGGCAGGCGGCAGCTCACAAAAAGAAGTCGAAAAAAGAAAGAAATAGCTTTCTTCTCCAGCTCCCTTTCTTTATTTCTTCACACGTATGAAAAAATTGAAAACTAAAAATGACATAAGAGGATTTTTTACGTTTTAGCGTTTGAAACGGTATCTGGAGCCAGTCCCCAAAGAGCTCATAATAGGCCTTTATATTGCAGTCAGAGAGAGGCAAGGCAATAGGAATTCAGGCATTTGGACGTTTTAGAGGAGAGAGAGCAGAAGCTAGGCTAACAGGCCCAAAAAGGTCCTAATTTCTGAGTGGTTTTGTAAGCCCCTTTTCTCGGCATTGGCAGTCCAGGGAACATTAGTAGAAATGCAGTAATTACCTTTAGAGGGAAAATGCAAAAAATACTTGAAATATGTATAATTAAACATTATATGCTTTTGATCCATCTGTGGATGTTCATGTTGCTCTCTTCCTAAACAGGCATTTAAAGACTTAAGCAAGTGCAGATTTCAGATGTCTGGTTTGTGCTCACTGTGTGTGGATGTTATTCGGCCTTTCTATCTCTCTCTGCGGGATTTTCCCTCTTATTTTCTCTCTTATTCTGTCTATGTCTGAATCTTAGCCCTGAGGCAAAGGTCTGTGCTATGGCCCTCCGCTACTCCACTCGTTCAAAGAGAGAGAGAGAGAGAGAGAGAGAGAGATACTAAGAGGGAGATAATACTTTTAAACTTCCAAAGTTACACAAACCACCATAAAAAGCCTACAGAGAGAAAGAAAACAATAGTGAAATTAAGAGCAGAGCTGCTGTAGAGTAGAGTTCTGACATCTTTTAGCACTTCTCCTCCCACCTCCCAGACAAATATTTTCATGCATTTATCCCATCTTTGTACTCCCTGCCTGATCACTTTACAGGGAGAACACTGAAATAAAACAACTGACAACCCAGCATGTTCTTCTCTCCATCTCTCCTGTTTGCCTGAAACAGTAACTGGGTTGTCAGCTGTGTACTAACTCAGACCATCTCTCTCTCTCCCTCCCCCTCAGGACATCACCAGCCTGCTCCACACCATCTATGAGGTGGTAGACACGTCGGTCAACCATTCCCCCAGCAGCAGCAAGACGCTGCGGGTCAAGCTCTCCGTGGCCCCCGACTCCAGCCAGCGCTGGCGGAGCTGCACGCAGGGCCCCGCAGGTAACCACCAGGCTGGGGTAGGATCACAGGGCTGGGTGTGAGGATAGGGGAGACAAGGGAGGAGAAGGGGGAGATAGAGGAGAGGGGGAAGAAAAGGTATGAGATGGGGAGGAGAGAGAGCGGTGTTCTTTGGGCTCTACTTGACTGTTCCGCTGTCAGCACATCCAGTCTTGTTTGTTGTCATGCAGAAAGGCACCTGCTTCAGGCCTGTCAGACTCCTCTCTCTCTCTCTCTGCCTGTCTCTCCATCGCTCCATCTCTCCGGCACAATGGGGTTCATTTTTAATGATGGGAGTAGTGACAGAGCTGAGAGCCCCCCAGTGCCTTCAAATACTCTGAAAGAAACCTTAAGAGATGCACCGACTCCTTTTGATAACCACAACCATTTTCTTTTTCTCCAAAGTGTTTCTTCTTCTCCCTCACCCCCCACTTCTCAGAGCTGTCGGTAAAATATAGCTACATTCAACGCAACTTTTCTAACTGACGACTTGGTAAACAAGTATTGAGAATAAAAATGTGCTAAAAAATATGACGCCATGTTTGTTTACTTCATGTTGTTGTGGCTATTTATAACGTCAAGCGATTCAAAAGAAGCAGGCTTTGAAAAGGAACCGCAACATATCTCACTTCATTAATAAACTCTGGGTTATATATATTTTTTCTTTATGTCTTATATGAGGCCTGGAGTAAATAAATGAAGCATTGCTGTGTTTTCTCTTTTATAGATCTTCAAAGTAAAAGGCTGTGAACAAAGGTTTCTTTCTTCTGAGAGAAATAGGCCTGTGCTGTGTGTGTGTAGCTGCTCTGTGTGTGCTGCTCTTTTTGATAATGTCCTGCTCTCTCTCTCACAGACATGCCCCTCCCCAGAACCAAGACTGACAAGTGCATTGAAGACCTTAAAAGTGCAGAGAAGAAGTCTCGAGCCCTCCTCAGGTAACATATGTTCTACAGCCTGCATCAAGGTTTTACAAGACCATAATGTAATTCTGTACATCTTTGACACTAATAACAATCTTTATTTTGACACCGAAGGAAGGTATGTTTTGCAATCCATCTTAGAGAGCTAAAATACTGCTTCTAGCTGTTCTAAAGTCCCATCTCTCTCCCCTCCAGGCGCCATCACAGTGACCACCACACTGTCCAGCACCAGGTTCTGACCCAGCAGGGTCAGAGTCAGGGCTGTCAGCGCCACTGTGTGGATGAGAACCTGGAGCGCAGGAACCACTACCTAGACCTGGCCGGCATCGAGAATTACACATCCCGCTTCGGAGCAGGTGAGCTGGCCCAGGGGGGCTGGTCCGGGGGGTTGAAAGCCAGAGCGATGGGGGGCAAGGGCCAGGGGCGATGATGGAGGGATTGGAGACTTGAGACACCGACCGATCACAGCACCGCGGTCCTTTGAAGCTGTGTCCAGATAGAGAGAGGCCTTCATTACCCCAGCACCTGCTTGGAGGCTGGATCCATTAGCCGTACTACTGGCCAGTAAAGCATCTGGATCCCCCAGGGCACAATACCATATGTGTTCAGGGGCCAGGCATCATCATGAAGTGAATTAAATTATGTTTAATATTGGGCTGCTTTGGTGTAAATGTCTGTGTTGACGAGATGATTTTTTAGTGTGACTCCCTCTAGTTCAAGGCAGAAAAATACACTTTGTCCTGTGAAAAAAGAAAGCAGAAAAAATGAAAAAAGGTGTTAAAATAGGTATTGGAACTGGTAATATTAACGTTAATGAGTTATGAACTGCTCAGACTTTCAATTAAGTTATTGGTGTATCAATTCACCCATCATGGGTTATTTATCCTGACCTGTATTTCTCTCCTCTCCAGCCCCCACCACAGAGCCTGTGAAAGCAGAGCCACAGACCCGACCATCGAACCAGACCAGGTCTCGCTCTCATGAACCAGAGAATGGCCACTCCTACCCCCACCACCGCCGCTCGCAGGTGGCCATGGAGAGCAGCACCGCTCCGGGCCCAGACACTCTTTGTCCCCCACGACCAGGTAAAGACTCAGGTAAACACGCCCTGCGCTCCCCTAAGACCCACAGCCGCACGCACCCCACACAGACCACCACGGGCAGGGTGATGAGGAGTAGAGGGGCCCCACCTCCCCCGGCCCTGCCCAGCCAGACCCCCCCTCACCAGTCCTCAGCCCCCTACCGCAGGCACAAGCAGAGGGCCAAGGAGGGCCAGCAGCAGTACCGGGCCTTGGGGTCTCTGGGGGCTCCAGTGGGGCCTGTGATGGAGAAGGAGCAGGTGAGGGACCTTCCCAGTGTGCTCCTCTATGAAGGAGGGCTGGCCCAGATGGTTCAGAGGCACGAGCATCATCACCACCATGAACACCACCACCATTACCACCACTTCTACCAGTCCTGAGCCAGCCAGCCAGCCCGCTGCCGTGCTGCCCCCGGCCCCAGAGCACCTTCTCACAGCCCCACCTCCACCTGGCTCCACAGCCAGGACAGTAGACTGTGCAGACAGGCAGGCCCCTCCCACAAAGGACAGCAACAGCACAGCCAGAACTGTGTCACTGTCAGGGGGTGCTGGGTCTTGCATTGCCACAAGAGCTGGCCCTGTGGGCTGAGAGGACAGGACATCAGGAGGATTGAGTTGGACAGACATGGAGGTGCAGGGTGAAGAGGGTTATTATGGGGTTGTCCAGGCATGAAGAGTCCCTGTGAGGCAGCGGGACAGTGTCTTGGTCTTCAGGCATGCCAGGATCCAGGAGCAGGACAGGGCAGAGGGATGTAATTGGGGAACCAGGAGCAGGACAGGGCAGAGGGATGTAACTGGGGAACCAGGAGCAGGACAGAGAAGAGGGATGTAACTGGGTAACCAGGAGCAGGACAGGGCAGATGGATGTAACTGGGGAACCAGGAGCAGGACAGGGCAGAGGGATGTAACAGGGGAACTAGGAGCAGGACAGGGCAGAGGGATGTAACTGGGGAACCAGGAGCAGGACAAGGCAGAGGGATGTAACTGGGGAACTAGGAGCAGGACAGGGCAGAGGGATGTAACTGGGGAACCAGGAGCAGGGCAGGACAGAGGGATGTATCTGGGGAACCTGAGAGGCACAGAAGGAGAAAAGAGACTTGGCTGTAATCCTTCAGAGGACTCCTCTCATCCCTCTCTGTCTGTCTGGTTCTCTGAAACCCTCTACTGTGATGGACTAACTGACTTTATGAAGCCATACGGGCCCCGCCATCTTCACAGACCTCTGAGTTTTGGGGAAGGGGAATGAGAGGTGAGGGGCTGGTTTGGATGGAAAGACTGTGATGTAAAAATATAAAATATATGAAGGAAAATAGAAATGCCCAGTGTCCAGTGAGTTTGTGTTAGAGAGAGAGAGCATGTGTGTATTTTGTGTGTGTGTGCGAAAGAGAGAAAAATAATGTGTACATTTGTGTGTATGAATATACAGTGTGTGTGTGTGAGAGCATGTGTGCATTGGTTCAATTGAATGTTTGCGTATGTGTGTGTGTGTGTGTATGTATAGTATCCGTGTGTCTGTGTGCATGTGTTCCCTGTCTGTTGTGACACCCCTGTCGCCACTGAAAACCACTTGAAAAGCACTTGTGGGTGCAGTTGCATTGGAGACACTTTGGGCTGTCAGAACAGAGGACAGACAGGCATCAGATGGAGATGAAGAAGACAAGATCATCCAGCTCCTGACTCTCACATGCAATACAGGACACTCCCTGAGAGAAAAATGTTGAAATGTTCAGTGAGAATAGAAGACTGTAATCAGCTGCTACCTCTGGTGTTATTAATGGAATTGTTGTTATTATTGTTATTATTCAGATGTTATTTTTCAGTTACATTTTGTTTTATTTTTTAAAGATGCCACAATCTGCAGTCGTGTAGTGTTGAAACGCTCCTACATATTTTACCTATATATTGTATGTACACGTTTAACACAGGTATATTATCAACATTATAAGCTTAATTTATAATGTGATAGGTTTGTATCAACAATCTAAATCCTAATTTCTTTCTCCCTCAACCCCATATTTCCCCTATTGAAAGACCACTCTGTATACAATTTAGACCATCAAAGATACAACTCTGACTCACCACACACAGTTCTTTCACACAAATGGTCAGTGTACACCTTCTCAAGTACATCTCTGCTTTCTGAATAGTGTCTGTCCAATCGTTGTGGTTAGCAGTTCACAGTAAGGCTCTTTCTCATTAGCTGAATCATAAATATGTGATGGTTGACAATCCACAGCAGTCCCATGATCCTCCAGGTCTGATCATACCACATGACCCTAACCGCTGTCCACCCATGGGGCATCCCCCTGTCCCCAGCTGTCAGCACCCGTTTCACCAGGACGCCATCATGCCATGTGTCCCCAGCACTCAGGCAACAAGGCTCTGTTTATGACGCTGGCTGGGCGGGCTGGGCCGGGGTGGAGGCTCTCAGCTGTCTGTCTCATTCCTCTGCTGCTAGGTGACACCAGGCCCGGCCCGCAGGCTCCACCAGGACCATAACTCACCCTGCTGAAGGCCTGCTGTCGGGCAGGCAGCTCCAACCACACAGGACCTCTCAGATCCTCTTCCACCCTAGGTGAACCATCAGAGCCCTACACCACTGTTTAGGACAGGTCACTACAGTATGCCTGCATCTGGGTCCAGGAGCTCCTGACTGAATATCATCTGGCCAGGGTAAAGGGGAAAATACTGTAATCAGCAATGTTCCCTCATTTTTTTAAGTCACTGAGCAAATTTCAGGTCTGCTGAGCGCAAACTTGAACGTTGTTAAAATTCTGTGCAACTTCCAGCGCGCGTTTACTGTGAACACTGAGGCTGTACCCGCTTTAAGTTTTAACAGTGATCAAATAGGCTACTGTGGCTATTTGATAATAATGTAGGCCTACCAGACTGGCCTAACATCAAAAACAATGGAGACAATGCATCCCATAAAATGTTAACATGCCTACAGTAGCAGCCAATGTGTGGTGTTTCACCTGTTTATCAGCTTGTCCTTCAGACGAGGAGGCGACTGAACATGTTGTTGTGTTGTTTGATGCAAGAAACCACTTTACAAAATAAAATGCATCATTATTCTCATACCATTATTACAGAGAATCAGGCAAATTATGCTATTGGCTACTTAGCTTATTCAAGTCTGTCTGAAAATACAACACTGCCCCTTTAAGACAAATAAGCAATTTACCTGACTTGCTTTTCAAAGATGTCTAGAAATGCACACGTTTGTTTGTAGGAAGCAATCACTCCCCCATTGCTGACTACAAATGATCTATAACTGGGATAATAACTAACTAACTATCAAAGGATATGAACAAATGTACACACGTCGCTACATGTAGCTCTCGCTTTGATCTCAAAACAAGCGCATCTACTCATGAACGCTCATGCTGTAAAAACAGTCCAGTTCAAAGTGAATGGCACAGATCCATAAATGGCCAATGGTCTACTTGCATATAGGCCTACTGCAGCTCTGATTGGTTATGGCGCACCGGTCTGTGTAGAGTATGTTGTACCTGTCAATGAAATAGAATCCTACTCCGATGAGTTCTGCTTACAACAAATCTCTTGCATAGTTCGTTTTGCAAACTAAGTCTTGCATAGTTCGTTTTGTTTCGGTATGTTGCATTGAAAGTGGCTAATATTGCGTTGATTCAATCACAATTCCCACAGTAAAGGGAAACATTGATAGTGTTAACTAACGAGGAAAACTCTAGAAAGTTGAGTGAAGTTCAATCTCGTGCTTCTCTGTGCGGGCTGATATTTTTTCTGCACGCAGTCCTGGGGGAGCTGCACGCTCGCGCATCTTAGAGGGAATATTGGTAGTCAGTATGAGCTATTAGACCTAGCTAGTGGCTATGCGTTGTGAGCAGGTGTGAAGAGTTCAAGAATTCCTCTACAGGTGTGTTGAACCTCACACCAGGTGTGTGGACATCAAAGCCAACTGTCCACTCTGGGTCATGTGTAGGTTTAGAGCTTTTACTACAAGTTTCCGTTAGTGTGTGTTTTGGGTCAGTTCAAGGAATCTGGTGCATTCCAGGCTTGTCCTGAGCTCCAGTGCTGCCCTCCCTCACACAGCTGCAGGCTGTCCATTAGCAGAGGCACCAGTCAGGCTGGCCTCACCACGGGTCAGTCACCCACCTCAGCCACCACCAAGGGGAACGCAGCTGCACCCCATTCCACAGGCCCTCACTCCCCTGGAACGCTGCCGCTCTGCGATCTGCTTGGCTCTGGCATCTGTCTGGCCTGGCATGGCAGAACCCCATCTGACATGGCCCATCACAACACTATAACTCATGTTGTAGTCTTCACCCCACACCACAGCAACACCAGAGCTAAACAGTAGAGGTGTTGATACTAGCACCTGCCCATAGGATAGACATGCTTAAGATGGAAATGGCTTGTGGCTGCATTGGGGACTATATCAAGCCAGAGAGATGCAGAGGGGCCACGTCTCCCTTCATGGTGGTCCTCGTTAGGTGTGTTTGTGTGTGTGTGTGTGTGTGTGTGTGTTTGAGAAGGTTTCTGGATCACTCAGTTGCACAGCTCAGTGATCTCCTCAGACAGACACCGTGGCTAATAGGCAGGGATCTGCTTGGGTTCTCATCCTCAGTTAAATTTACAATCCCTCCGCCATCTTCCCCCAACACCACAGACACTAGATGAATGGTGCAAAGTGCCTCTAGAGTACTGTGGTATTAGTGGGGCTGGGGTAGCCACTGGAACAGATATCTCTATGGTGCGTCTGAAATGGAGCCTTATTCCCTACATAATGCACTACTTTTGATCAGGGTCTCTGGTCAAAAGTAGTGCACTGTATGGAATAGGGTGCCATTTGGGTGCACACTATGCTTCTTTTAAAGGGACACTCCAGCTTCACCGGCATCTAAAGTTCTGCTCCAGAATACTCCACTGTATCTTCTCCATCTGTAAATGTATTCAGTTTCAGTATTTACAGACAAGACGGAATTACATTTTCTCACTGTATTCCACCACTAAGTTATGTTTTGTCAAATTAATGTATCTACATGTTTAACTAATGTAAATAGTATGTGGACTGCAGAAAGGTTATACCAGTATCATGTAGAAGGAATAAACGTATTTATAATAATTGAATGACTGAGCGAATATACAGTATTTCTGCCAAGCTATCACACTTGCCTACTATTTTGTCACTTCTCTACAATATCCGCTGTGCCAATCAGTGCTAGCAGGGAAGGGTAGTTGTCTCTCTTTCTCTCACTTCTCTCACTTCTTCTTGGTGATTGTTGTAAATGAAACATGTCTAGCACTTGCTGTTCAGTTCCTCAATAGCAGACCAGACCTTTTCTCTCTTTTCCCTAATGGCTTTTTCATGACTTTGTTTAGTTTATATAGACAGATTTTGATTAATTGCTTTATTTATTTGATAGCAGAACTGTGCCAAGGGAAATATCCTTTCATTAAAGTATGAACCTGTTCCCTAGAATACGTCTGCTGACTTCTCTTTGTGTGGATTTGTTCTGTGGTGCTGCTGTGTGTATTTGTGTTGGATGTACATGGATGAGGGAGTGTGAGTGGGATCTAAGCTACCGCAGGTCGCCTATCTGTGTGTCTTGGAATCTGTTTCTACTGGACCTCTGTGCCCATGGTGTTTTCTATGCATACATTTCCTCATTGTGATGTTAGTGCGTTTGGGTTTATTTCGGGTCGTTTTATCTGCTTGTGTGTGCGTTAGTCTGTGTGTGTGTTTTGATGTGCCATGTATGTGTTTGTTTGATGTGGCTGTTCGTGGGAACATGTGGGGATGAGGGAGTACGAGGGAGAGGGGGAGGATCCTTTCCATCCCACCCCATGGAGTCTTGGTAGGCTCCCAAATCTGTCTGGCCACAGCTGCCCGCCATGCCACGCTCTCTACATGCACACACTTTGATATGCAGCTTAAGCTCTTATCTCTCATTGGGACGACCACAGAGTGTCCGCGGCAACGTGTCTCTCGGCAACGTGACACGCCATTCTATCCCAAATACAGCCCATTTAAATCATCCACATGTGTGTGTCTGGAGAAGTCGGCATCATGATAAACAGTATCAATCCCTCCAACACTGACACATCAAAACACGCCATTTCCGAAGCTCCCTTTCTTCATTTAATCTTTTAGTACATCAATCGTATCCCCAGCCCACTGCAGGGTCTACATGGAGATGTGTTAGCCAGGAGTGTGTATAGAATCCACAGCAATATCTAAGATCACTCTTTCAAAGTCATTCTTTGGATTCTTGGATTCGTTTGACTTTGGCAAGTCTTTTTGAACTCGCTGGTATTATGTTTAACTAACGCAGGAATTGGAAATTGCACTGCTGTAAGGTGTTGGATTTGTCCTGTACTGTCTGTAAGTATCTCCTCTGCTGAATTTCTGTTCTCCTTTTTTTCCGTCTACTGTGTGTGTAGCCTCCTGTTAATCCTCTCAGAGCAAAGCAGAGTGGAGCAGGCAGGTTGGTTTAGCATGATGAGCACCAGAGTGATATCACCACAGGAATTATTAGACTGACCTCAGATCAATATCTGGCTCAGTTGCTTGCTTTGTCTCTCTCTCTCTCTCTCTCTCTCTCTCTCTCTCTCTCTCTCTCTCTCTCAATTTGAATTTAAGGGCTTTATTGGCGTGCTGGAACTTCTGAGTGTAATGTTTACTTTTAATATAGCAAGTGAAGTAGATAGTAAACAAAAGTGAAATAAACAATAAATATTAACAGTAAACATTACACTCAGAAGTTCCAAAAGAATAAAGACATTTAAAATGTCGTTATGTCTATATACAGTGTTGTAACAATGTGCAAATAGTTAAAGTACAAATGGGAAAATAAATAAACATAAATATGGGTTGTATTTACAATGGTGTTTGTTCTTCACTGGTTGCCCTTTTCTTGTGGCAACAGGTTACAAATATTGCTGCTGTGATGGCACACTGTGGTATTTCACCCAGTAGATAAGGGAGTTTATCAAAATTGGGTTTGTTTTTGAATTCTTTGTGGATCTGTGTAATCTGAGGGAAATATGTGTCTCTATTATGGTCATACATTTGGCAGGAGGTTAGGAGGTGCAGTTCAGTTTCCACCTCATTTTGTGGGCAGTATGCACATAGCCTGTCTTCTTTTGAGCGCCAGATCTGCCTAGCAAGGCTATGCTCACTGAGTCTGTACATAGTCAAAGCTTTCCTTAATTCTTTCCAATGTGTCAAGTAATTCTCCAATGTGTCAATTTTGTTTTCTCATGATTTGGTTGGGTCTAATTGTGTTGTTGTCGTGGGGCTCTGTGGGGTCTGTTTGTGTTTGTGAACAGAGCTCCAGGACCAGCTTGCTTAGGGGATTATTCTCCAAGTTCATCTGTCACGGATTCAGCCGAGACTGCTCCTCCTCCTTGCTCGGGCAGGCTTCGGCGTTCGTCGTCGCCGGAGTACTAGCTGCTACCGATCTATGTTTCTGTGTTCTACTTGTTTTGTCTTTATTGTTCACACCTGGTTCCCATTATGTATTGATTTCTTCCCTATTTAACCCTCTGGCTCCCACTGTGTTTTGTGCGTGTTTGTTCATGTTTGGTTGTCGTCTGGTGAGCGGGTTTGTTCCTCCCTGCGTGGAGGTTATGTTATTTACGTTACCTACGAGTAAAGTACGTTTTCGATTAGCTCTGTGTCGTGCGCCTGACTTCGTCCTACCACATCACACTGACCTCCTGACATCATCTCTCTGTAGGTGATGGCTTTGTTATGGAACGTTTGGGAATCGCTTCCTTTTAAGTGGTTATAGAATTTAACTGCTCTTTTCTGGATTTTGATAATTAGCGGCTGTCACGACTTCCTCAGAGGCTGCCTCCTCTCCTTGTTCGGGCAGGCTTCGGCGTTCGTCGTCACCGGCCTTCTAGCCACTGCCGCTCCTCATCTCATCATTCCATTCCATTTGTTTTGTCTTGTTTATTACACAAACCTGGTTCATATCCCCTCATCAGTACCTGTATAAGTGTTCCCTCTGCCCCCTTGTCTTTGTGTGTGACTGTTTATTGTGAGGATAGTGAAGCTCTGTGGAGCTCCTTGTATTTTGTATCGCCAGGTTATTTTCCCCGTGTGCCTTGTTGGTTCCATTGTGCCTGTTTTGCGCACTGGACCGTTTTGATGCTTACTGCGTAAATCTGTTTTCCGGAATAAATCCTGTTATTCTGTGATTTACCCTCCTGCGCCTGACTCCTTCAACTCACCCATCACAGAATCACACACCCGAACATGGAGTCAGCAGGAGAGGAGCACCTGCCTGGAGTCGTGGCACGGGTCCGGGAGCATCCGACTATGCTAACCAGCTTAGGAGAAGAGATGGATCGGGTTCTCCAGGTCATCCAACGCCTGGAGAGGAGAGAACCCAATCTTTCGGGACCAGCTGAGCGACTGGATCCAGCACCCAGAGGGATTCACATATCTCGACCATGGGATTTTGACGGGACAGCTGCCCTCTGCCAGGGATTCGTCCAAAAAATTGAAATAAACTTCTCGACCATCAGTCCTGCTCCATCGGAGCGGGAGAAGGTGTCCGCCCTCGTCTTCTGCCTCTCGGGGACAGCCCTGGAGTGGGCCAACGCAGTCTGGAGTGAAGGAGGAGCCGCGTTGGACAATTATGGGGAGTTCGCTCGCCTCTTTCGGGCTGCTGGTCCACCTGAGGCAGGGGACGAGTACCGCACAGGACTTCGCCCTGGAGTTTCGTACTCTAGCGGCTGGGTCCGGTTGGAACGAGCGGGCCCTCATCGATCACTTCCGGTGCCATCAACGAGAGGACGTCCGAAGGGAGCTAGCCTGCCGGGACACCACGTTGTCTTTCAATCAACTGGTGGACATGGCCATCCGGTTGGACAACCTGCTGGCTTCTAGAGGACGTCCTGGAAGGGGCCTGCCCATTCTACCCTCCAACCCAGATCACGAGATGATGGAGCTGGGTGGAGCGGCGAACCGGGAGAGCGGAGAACGACAGCGCCAGTGTCACTCTTGTGGCACGGGAGGATATTCTGCTGCATGCTGTCGTCTGCGTTCTTTTGGGTCTGGAGGCGGCAGGCAGGGCACTCTCCTTCAACCCAGGTATCGAACACCCACACTCATTCAGAGCACTCTGCTGTGCACTGTACCCTACACATCCACTTTCCTGATTACACGGTAGTTCCCCAGTGTATGGCGCTGGTCGATTCAGGCGCAGCTGGGAACTTTATGGACAGGGCATTTGCACATAGACTAGGCATTACATTGGTTCCCCTATCCATTACACTCCCCATCAGAGCACTTGACAGTTGACCATTAGGTCAACTGTCGTTAGGGAATTTACAGCACCAGTCACTATGGTTACGCACAACACCCATAGAGTGCAAGTCACCTTTTTTATTATTAAGTCTCCTGATTTCCCTGTTGTGTTAGGTCTTCCCTGGTTAGCACTACAAACCCCACCTTTTCATGGCCGCAGAGGGTTAATAATAATAATAATAATAATAATATGCCATTTAGCAGACGCTTTTATCCAAAGTGACTTACAGTCATGCGTGCATACATTTTTGTGTATGGGTGGTCCCGGGGATCGAACCCACTACCTTGGCGTTACAAGCGCCGTGCTCTACCAGCTGAGCTACAGAGGACCACGGGGTGGTCGCGAGAGTGTCAGGGTAGGTGTCTAGGTGTTTCTGTTGGTGCAACCACGATGGAATGTCCAGACACTACCTGCACCGTGCGCATTCCCCCCGACTACCTCAATCTGGCGCATGCGTTTTCCAAAACGCAGGTGACCACCCTGCGTGATAAACCTCCAGGTAGACGCTGTGCCTCCCAGGAGTCATGTGTATCCCCTGTCGCAGGCTGAAACTGAGGCTATGGAGACATACGTCTCCGAGTCCCTGCGCCAGGCGTTCATACGTCCTCCACTACGCCCGCCTCCTCGAGTTTCTTTTTTGTGAAGAAGAAAGACAGAGGTCTGCGCCCTTGCATTGATTACCGAGCACTGAACAAGGGGACAATACGTTATAGTTATCCTCTACCCCTCATTCCATCTGTGATCGAGTCAATGCATGGGGCGCGCTTCTTCACAAAATTAGATCTCCGGAGTGCGTACAACCTGGTGCGTGTCCGAGAGGGAGACGAGTGGAAGACAGCATTCAGCACAACCACGGGGCATTACGAATACCTGGTGATGCCTTAAGGTTTGATGAATGCTCCATCCGTTTTCCAGTCCTTTGTGAATGAGGTGTTTCGGGACATGCTTGGTTGCGGTGTAGTGGTCTACATCGATGACATTCTGGTGTATTCCGCTACGCGCGCCGAGCATGTGTCCCTGGTTCGCAAAGTGCTGGCCCGACTGTTGAAACATGACCTTCATGCCAAGGCAGAAAAGTGTCTGTTTTTCCAACAGTCCGTCTCGTTCCTTGGATACCGCATTACCACCTCAGGTGTGGAGATGGAGGGAGATCGCATTTCAACCATGCGTAATTGGCCGAATCCAACAATAGTTAAGGAGGTGCAGCGCTTTATTGGCTTTGCCAACTACTATTGGAGGTTTATCTGGGGCTTTGGCAAGGTCGCAGCTCACATCACATCACTGTTGAAGGGTGGGCCATCCCGGCTCCGCTGGTCTGCTGAGGCTGACAGGGCCTTCAGTAACCTAAGGGTTCTGTTCACCTCAGCCCCGGTACTGGCCCATCTCAATCCATCACTACCATTCATAGTGGAGGTGGATGCGTCCGAGGTAGGGATAGGCCCTGTCCTATCTCAACGCTCGGGCACGCCACCCAAGCTCCACCCCTGTGCCTTCTTCTCCAAGAAGCTCAGCCCGGCAGAGCAGAACTACGACGTTGGTGATTGGGAGCTGTTGGCTGTTGTCAAAGCCCTGACCGTGTGGAGGCACTGGCTCGAGGTTGTGGAACACCCTTTCCTCGTCTGGACGGACCACCGTAACCTGGAGTACATCCGGGCAGCGAGGAGGCTGAATCCTCGCTAGGCCAGGTGGGCCCTATTCTTCACCCTGTTTGATTTTACCCTATCTTACATCCCGGGTACGAAGAACATGAAGGCAGACGCACTGTCACGGCTGTACGACCCAGAGGAGAGGCCGATAGACAACACCCCCATACTCCCGACCTCCTGCATTGTGTCGCCGGTAGTATGGGCGATGGACGCGGGCGTTACGCACAGAGCCATCTCCACCTCAATGTCCAGCTGGGCTGCAGTATGTGCCTTCTCTTGTCCGTGACCGTCTGATCTATTGGGCACACACGTCCCCCTCCTCTGGTCACCCAGGTATCGGTCGTACAGTGCACTGCCTGACTGGAAAGTACTGGTGGCCTACCTTAGCTAAGGACGTGACGGTGTATGTCTCCTCCTGCTCGGTGTGCGGCCAGAGTAAGGCACCTAGGCACCTCCCAGCTGGTAAGTTACAACCTTTAACAGTTCCACAACGACCATGGTCCCACTGTGTATTGACTTCCTTACTGATCTTCCCCTCTCTCAAGGTAACACCACCATCCTGGTCGTTGTGGACCGCTTTTCCAAAGCCTGCCGCATCCTTCCTCTGCCCGGTCTCCCCACGGCCCTGCAGACTGCGGAGGCCCTGTTTACACACGTTTTCCGGCACTACGGGGTGCCAGAGGACATAATGTCTGACCGGGGTCCCTAGTTCACATCCAGGGTCTGGAAGGCGTTCATGGAACATCTGGGGGTCTCGGTCAGCCTGACCTCTGGTGTTCACCCCGAATCTAATGGGCAGGTGGAATGGGTGAATCAGGATGTGGGTAGGTTCCTGAGGTCCTACTGCCAGGACCAGCCGGGGGAGTGGTCGGTGTTTTTGCCATGGGACGAATATGCCCAGAACTCTCTCCGCTACTCCTCCACTAACCTAACGCCATTTCAATGTGTTTTAGGTTATCAGCCGGTTCTGGCACCGTGGTATCAGAGCCAGACCGAGGCTCCTGCGGCGGACGACTGGTTTTGGCGTGTGGAGTAGATGTGAAACGCTGCTCACGTCCACCTCCAACGCGCTGTGCGTCGCCAGAAGGCCAACGCTGACCGCCACCGCAGTGAGGCCCTTGTCTTTGTACCGGGTGATCGGGTCTGGCTCTTGACCCGGAATCTGCCCGTCCGCCTGCCCTGCTGGAAGCTGAGCCTGCGGTTTGTGGGGCCGTTCAAAGTCCTGAGGAGAATAATCTAGGTTACTTATAGGTTAGTACTCCCTCCAGATTATCGCATTAACCCCTCGTTCCATGTGTCTCTCCTCAGGCCGGTGGTGGTTGGTCTGCTCCAGGAGTCTGAGGTGCGGGAGGTCCCTCCGCCCCCTCTGGACATCAAGGGGGCCCCGGTGTACTCCGTCCGTTCCATCCTGGATTCGAGGCGTCGGGTGGGGGGCCTTCAGTACCTCGTGGATTGGGAGGGGTATGGTCCGGAGTAGCGGTGCTGGGTCCCGGTGAGGGATATCCTCGATCCCTCCCTGTTGCAGGATTTCCACTGTCGCCATCCGGCTCGCCCTGCTCCGCGCCCTCCTGGTCGTCCCGAGGCCGGTGTCGGTGCGCTGCTGAAGCTGCGCGTCAAGGGAGGGGGTACTGTCACGACTTCCTCTGAGGCTGCCTCCTCTCCTTGTTTGGCAGGCTTCGGCTTTCGTTGTCACCGGCCTTCTAGCCACTTCCGCTCCTCATCTCATCATTCCATTTGTTTTTTGTCTTGTTTATTAGACACACCTGGTTCATATCCCCTCATCAGTACCTGTATAAGTGTTCCCTCTGCCCCCTTGTCTTTGTGTGTGATTGTTTATTGTGAGGCTAGTGAACCTCGGTGGAGCTCCTTGTATTTTGTGTGCCTTGTTGGTTCCAGTGTGCCTTTTTTGCGCAATGGACCGTTTTGACACATTACTGCGTAACTCTATTTTCCTGAATAAATCCTGTTATTCTGTGATTTACCCTCCTGCGCCTGACTCTTTCAACTCACCCATCACAGCGGGTATCAGCCTAATTCTGCTCTGCATGCATTATTTTGTGTTTTTCGTTGTACATATTTTTGCAGAATTCTGAATTTGGTGTTTGTCCCATTTTGTGAATTCTTGGTTGGTGAGCAGACCCCAGACCTCACAAACATAAAGGGCAATGGGTTTTATAACTGATTCAAGTATTTTTAGCCTGATCCTAATTGGTATGTCAAATTTTATGTTCCTTTTTGATGGCATAGAAGGCCCTTCTTGCCTTGTCTCTCAGATTGTTCATGGCTTTGTGTAAGTTACCTGTGGCACTGGTGTTTAGGCCGAGGTATGTATAGTTTTTTGTGTGCTCTAGGGCAACGGTGTCCAGATGGAATTTGTATTTGTGGTCCTGGCAACTGGACCTTTTTTGGAACACCATTATTTTTGTCTTACTGAGATTTACTGTCAGGGCCCAGGTCTGACAGAATCTGTGCAGAAGATCTAGGTGCTGCTGTAGGCCCTCCTTGGTTGGTGACAGAAGCACCAGATCATTAGCAAACAGTAGACATTTGACTTCAGATTCTAGTAGGGTGAGGCCAGGAGTTGCAGACTGTTCTAGTGCCCTCGCCAATTCGTTGATATATATGTTGAAGAGGGTGGGGCTTAAACTGCATCCCTGTCTCACCCCATGGCCCTGTGGAAAGAAATGTGTGTGTTTTTTGCCAATTTTAACTGCACACTTGTTGTTTGTATACATGGATTTTATAATGTCGTATGTTTTTCCACCAACCACACTTTCCATCAATTTGTATAGCAGACCCTCATGCCAAATTTAGTCAAAATATTTTTTGAAATCAACAAAGCATGAGAAGACTTTGCCTTTGTTTTGGTTTGTTTGTTTGTCAATTAGGGTGTGCAGGGTGAATATGTGGTCTTCTCTCTCTCTCTCTCTCTTTCTGTGTGTGTCTGTGTGTTTGGTGCTCTGTGTGTGAGCATTCAGATGAAACCAGGTTAAAGGGTTATTATAGTGTGTGGAAGGTTGCAGAATTTGCAGTTAGCAGAAGACGAGTCCTGATCATTTATAGATGAGCCCTAACTCCACTGTAATACAGTGAGTGATTAGTCTGTGATGGCCCCTGAGAGACATGGGGAGAACAAGTTGGAAAGAAGGCAGTTAGGATGGTGCTATGTTCACTCAGCTGAGGAAGAGCTCCATTCCCATCACACAGTGGGTATTTAAAGCTACAATCTCAAGTCATTACTCATTCATATGTACACCCCTGGTTACTCTAAGGCTGCATTTATACAGGCAGCCCAATTCAAATATTTTTTTCAGGAATTGGTCTTTTGACCAATCAGATTAGCACTGAAAAAGATCTGATGTGAAAAGATCTGATGTAATTGGTCAAAATACTAATTACTGGAAAAAAATATTTGAATTGGGCTGCCTGTATAAATGCAGCCTTAGAGTAACTATATTTTTGTGAACTATAATATATTTTTGTGAACTCAGTGCGGTTCGCTTAATTTCTTGTGCAGTGTGAACACTCCAAAGAACTCAAATCCCTGAAAAGAGCCCCGAAGCGAACCGAACTGAGACCATCTTGAGAGGTGCCACAAATCGGTTTGCTTGAATTCCAGAGTCCGGTTCCCTTTTTTAGGGCAATGTGAACAAAAAGCTCCCCAGGTTCGCTTGTCATTATTCCCACACCACACACTAGACTACTGCAACACAGTTTCCCCTGCCATAACCCCTCACAGTGGTGCCACAAAAGAGAAAAGATGATGTGCTGCTTTTGGATATTGATTATCGATTGGTCAGAGAAATTCCAAAATATGTGTAGAGTTTTTAGTTCAGATTATTTGTTTGGAATATGTGATCTATTAGGCTGAGAGCTTCATAAGCTGTTTATTCGATTTTGGGGTTTGAATAGTGTGAGAAGATAACATATTTGGTGAGAATCTGTCATGAATCCCACTTCCTGAGTCTGTTTCTGCCTGTGTTGCCTGTTTTCTGTCCTGGAGTCTGTTTCCTGAGGTTCCTGATCGCACCCTGTCTGGTTGCCGGGCGACGAAGCTAGGCGGGAGATCTCTCTATTACCCACACCTGCATCTCATCAGCTATCTGCACACCTGGTCCTGATCATCACCTCTCCACTTCATAAGCTCTGACCTGACATCCATTCCCTACCGGATCGTTAGCCATGAACAGTATGTTGTGTCAGCGTATCAGCCTCAAAGTTACTAGAGTTATTTTTGTTGTTTTGTACTTTTTGCTTGCCGTGTACTTACCTTCGTTTACTCTGTCTACAGTCATTCTCCTGGAACATTCACCCCACCCCTGCCTGGTCGTCGGTGGCTTCTGTGACATCATTGGATCTGCCTATTCACTCCCACCAACTCACCTCCGCTGCCCGCTCCATCTCCTGGATTATTCTGCTTCCACATTTGAATCTGTAAATAAATACTCACCTTCGTTCTACTCACCTTGTCCTGGTCTGTTTCTGGGTTCTGCTTTAGAGAATCGTGACAGAATCACAACATAGGGTATAAAATACAATTCTATCTCAAAGGGGCAGTAGCCTACATTGGGTGTACAATTTTCAATTACAGCATTATACCTCTTAAATGTAAAGTCCCCTGTTTTGGGGACCTGCGTGTTTCTGGTATCGGTTCCGACCAACATTTTCGCTTATAAATCGATCTGTGGACACCATACGGTAAATCGAAATGTTTTGCATTAAGCGGTAGCCCTGATTCTCACAGACACAGGAGTGTGTTTCTTTTGCCTGTGTGAAGCAGGATGTGAAATCTGACACCAATTGAAGCTGGGATGTCCCTCCTACTATTTCATTCGCTCTTACGACTGTCCATCAACTCCTGGCTGAACCCTACATCACAGCCACTAACAACGCATATGCCTGGAGAGTGGTTCCGTCACTGTAGCACATTCAGAGATTGATTTATAGCCAGGAATCTAAAATAATGAAACGAGTTTAAACAAAAAAACACTTTCTGTTTGTCAGGAAGCCAAGCTAAAGCTATGTGAGATGTTCACAGCGATGGGGGCAGACGTTTTGATCGAGAGACCTTTAGAAAATCTGCACATTTTCTCTAATACTAAACATACAAATATGTATTTTACAGTTATAAGGAAGGTCAACTCTTATAGTTTGTCATTGTATAATTTGATTATACTATATTTAGAAAGCATGTAAGTCATTTTAATCCTTATTCATACAGTTTTGTTGAATAGGAAATACATCACATAAAATATTTCATATTTTCATATTTGTATCATATTTGTACTGTGTACTTGAGCTTGTGTCCTCAGCAATTTATAACCATGTTTTACCAGTGAAATCAGATTTGAACCTTTCTTAGATATGCAGCATTAGTATGCTCTCATGATAAATAATTACTTCGGGGGATTACATAGATTACATTTTCAATTACATTTAGTTACATTTAACTGGTATTTAATCTGCAGGTATTCTTCTGCTATTTATTATGTTATTATTTTCTGATTATAATTATGTCTCATCTTTTAACTAAATGCAATCTATTAGCTTCCAAATGAAAGTATGTAAATCTAGCTGTCCGATAACACATTCTGATGGAATGGCTTGTCCTGCACTTTGTAAAAACCCAGAATGCATTGAGTGAATGTTGGAAAAAGATCTTGGTTCCTTTCTAAACATAGCAATGTGAATTATTAATGTGATCATCAAGACAAAGGAGATGATTGTGGACTACAGGAAAAGGAGGACCGAGCACGCCCCCATTCTCATCGACAGGGCTGTAGTGGAGCAGGTTGAGAGCTTCAAGTTCCTTTCATCGACGGGGCTGTAGTGGAGCAGGTTGAGAGCTTCAAGTTCCTTAGTGTCCACATCACCAACAAACTAACAGAGGGTAGTGCGGACGGCCCAGTATATCACTGGGGCCAAGCTTCCTGCCATCCAGGACCTCTATACCAGGTGGTCAGAGGAAGGCCCTAAAAATTGTCAAAGACTCCAGCCACCCTAGTCATAGACTGTTCTCTCTGCTACCGAACGGCAAGCGGTACCGGAGCGCCAAGTCTAGGTCCAAGAGGCTTCTAAACAGCTTCTACCCCCAAGCCATAAGACTCCTGAACATCAAATCAAATGGCTACCCAGACTATTTGCATTGCCCCCCCCCCTTTACGCTGCTGCTACTCTCTGTTTATTATCTATGCATAGTCACTTTAATAACTCTACCTACATGTACATATTACCTCAATTACCTCAACTAACCGTTGCCCCCATACATTGACTCTGTGCCGGTACCCCCTGTATATAGCCTCTCTATTGTTATTTTACTGCTGCTCTTTAATTAATTGTTACTTTTAATTCTTATTTTTTTAGGTATTCTTTCTTAAAACTGCATTATTGGTTAAGGGCTTGTAAGTAAGCATTTCACTGTAAGGTCTACACCTGTTGTATTCGGCGCATGTGACAAATACAATTTGATTTGATTTGATATGCAAAGAGGACTCGGACCCCAAAATAGGTGAAGTGAATCTGCAAAAGAGTCCTCATTCAAAGGCAAGAGCAGTGTGAATACAAAGAGAACTGAGTTCTTTGGCTTTTTTTGACCCCAGAGTTCAATTTAAAAAGTACTGAGATCGGTTATTTTAAAGATGACACTATGTGAAAACACCCTTAGATTGTGTGTTGTTGAGCGATGGGAGTGGGAGTCGGGTGGGAGGAGGTGGGGGTGTTGGGGAGGGGGTGGAGATGAACCCTATCTTGTTGTTGCCGAAAGCAGGAGAAGCAATGATATTGTGGGAAAATGAGAGGCTGCCATATGTGTTCTCTTTGTCTCCAGCAGATAGACAGTGAGAGCTTTGAAGTGCGGATTGGCCCAGTGGGGTGCTAGCTTCTGTAGAGACGAGATGCTAAACGCTAAGGATGAGAAGGATATGGGGTACTCTATTACCAATATAGGAGCAAAGAGAAAAAAGCAAATCCAATGATAATGTACATCTGTTCCAGCGTATTTATGGGCTTTGATATTTTTTTCATGCAGGATAAGTGGGCCCCTATTTCTTACAGCATATCAGAACTTCAAAGCCCAGATTCACAGGATAATGCAAATTATTGGAATATGCCGGTTTCTGCCGATTCAAGAGCATGAAAAGAAAGAGGGAAAAAAAGAGAGGGAAAATAGAATGAAGGCTAATTGGTGTGGCAGCCTTTCATGTGTAGAAAAGAAGGGGTAGAAAATAAAGCCACTTCAATAATTGTCAAGTTTATTGAATTAACAAAGGAGCTGAAGTTCAAGCCGTCTGCCCCTGTAGTCAGTCACTGGCACTGAATATCACTTTTCACTGTCTGTTGACATTTGCACCGGGCCTCGCTTGTTAAAAATTTTATGAGATGACAATTGGCTGGATTAAACAGCCATCCCTATAATCACTCGGTGAGTGTGTACGTGTGTGGTGAAGAGGCAGCATCGCCCCCTCATCTCTGATCCTACAGTGTTGATCGTGGGCCATCACTGTTAGCCCTGACCTAGCCTCATCCACCAGCCGGCTCGTTAGCAATTAGCCTGGGACAAGGTTAGCCGGGACCTGTTTTCCAGCTCTACCTGGGCACACGCTTAGCTGTCACTCATAGAAAGGGAGGTGAAGTAATGTCTTAATGTCTTTGGACCAAAGGTGCAGTATGTGAACGTTTTCAAAATCACATAATGAGTTTTACACCTTTAAACAATCAGATTACACTTTTCTGTAAATGCAAGAGGATGATGGATGTTTAATCAATATGAAAAGTAAGAGCCCAATCATTTTATCCAGAAACTGCTCCGAGGGCATGGAGCTACAGTACTAACTAAATGGTCCAGGTGTTCTCATGCCAGGAGACTCAGTCAGTCAGTACAGTAATAATAACATTTCCACAGGTTTGCTTGCCATTGGATTTTCCAGCCACTAAGGATATGTTTGTAATGGAGTTAGCCTGATTGCTAATGAACTCTGCTGTGGTGAATTATTCAGTGTCTGGGTGGATGGAGGATGAAGGGGGGCTGTAGCTTCAGGCCTTTTATATCCAACAGACTGTAATTGCCGCTTTTAGATTGGAAATTACTCTTGATTTGAAAAGGAAAAAAGTCAACAGATCTCAGCACACAGATCAAAGCGGAAAATCAATGTAGATGCACTTGTTGTCTATGTGTTCAGGTGTGGTTGACCGGTGGGAGGGGTGGAGGGGGCGGCCTACAGTAGCCTTCACAGCCCCAGCCTCTAGTAATCCAGCCTGCCCTGCCTCCCTGCTCCATCTTCCCAAAAGTGAGGGTCTGCAGTCTACACACATGGCCAACAAACTGGCTTTTTTGCCCAATTTCCCAGCAATGTTTAAGATTAAAGATGGCCACAAACCAGTCAAGAAGAACGCCTACTTTCTCCTTTTATATCTGTGATTTCTGCACCAGATTTAAAGGCTCCGCCTCTGTCACAAACAGGAAAAACAAAAACACATTTGTCATTTCCACAAGCTTTACAGATCCTTTGAAAAAACTGCAAATTACTGCAACATAGGATTCAAAGGAAACAACTGGTTTAGATTGGTCCCAGATGGACGAGTGTGTGCGTGTGTGTCTGTGCACACCATGTGTATTTCCTGTTTCATGTCATCATTACTGGATTCTGGAGCAACATATTATTTACCGCAAGCTGACATTGCATGTAATCAGTAACTATTTTATGACTGAGGATGATGATTGAAATAGTCTGCTTTGTGACTGTTTGTTTTAGCTTAAATACAATTGAACGATCAAATTGTGTAGGTTAAGGTGTGGGGGAGACACTAATATGATTACAGCAGTGTGAGGAGGAAAGACCTTAGATTATGGGAGAAACAGACAGAGACACTGTACAGTCTTGGTCAAAAGTTTTGAGAATGACACAAATACTAATTTTCACAAAGTCTGCTGCCTCAGTTTTGATGATGGCAATTTGCATATACTCCAGAATGTCATGAAGAGTGATCAGATGAATTGCAATTAATTGCAAAGTCCCTCTTTGCCATGAAAATGAACTTAATCCCCCAAAAAAACATTTCCACTGCATTTCAGCCCTGCCACAAAAGGACCAGCTGCCATCATGTCAGTGATTCTCTCGTTAACACAGGTGAGAGTGTTGACGGGGACAAGGCTGGAGATCACTCTGTCATGCTGATTGAGTTAGAATAACGAGACTGGATGTAACGATTCCGGCAGTCTGAGTCGGTTCCTGTATGTGTATTAGTTTTTCTGCTCGGGATCTCCAGTTTCCCGAGGGTTCTGGAACGCTCCCTGCCTGGTTGCCGGGCTACGTTGCTAGGCGGGAGCTCTCCTGATTTCCACACCTGCATTCCATCAGCAATCTGCACACCTGGCCCTGATCATCACCTTCATAAGCTCTGACCTGACATCCATTCCCTGCCGGATCGTTAGCCATGAACAGTATGTTTATCAGCGGATCAGTCCTAGAGCTTAGAGCATTAGTTTTGTTGTTTTGCACCTTGTTTGCTGGTTGTATGCTTACCTCCGTTTTGTTCTCCCTACAGTCACTCGTCCGGAACCTTCACCCAACCTCTGCCTGATGGTCGGCGGCTGCCGAGCCATCATTGGACCAACCACTGCACCCTCTACAACTCATCCACGCCGCCCGCTCTGTTCCCTGGATTATTCAACATCACCCGTGGATCAGTTAAATAAACACTCACCTTTGACACCACTTACCTTGTCCTGGTCTGCTTCTGGGTTCTGGCTTAGTAAACCGTGACAGAACGATCCGGCCAGTATGAACCCAGCGGACCTGGACTCTGTTCGCACATGCCATTTCCCATCAGGAGAAGATGTTGGGCCATCATAGCACGGAGCTACAGGAGATCGCGTTGGCAGTTCGGAACCTTTCTACCGGTCTGACGGAGGTCCAGAACCAGCGCAAGTTTCCGGTGGAGGATCCACTACCGGTTTCACCCATCTCGCCTGCCGCTTCTGGAGCTGTGTCCTTCCGTGAGCCCAAGGTTCCGACGCGGATAAATATGAGGGGGAGCTGGGAAGATGCCGTTCTTTCCTTATGCAGTGTGGGTTAGTGTTCGATCTACAGCCCTACTCTTATGCCACAGACAAGGCTAGGATAGCCTTTGTGATTGAGTTGCTGCGTGGTCGAGCGCTGGAGTGGGCTTCAGCCGTTTGGGAACGACAGGACCCCTGCATGGCTTCATACCAGGGGTTCACGGCCGAGATGAGGAAGCTCTTCGACCATTCCGTCCGAGGGAGGGACGCAGCTAGGCGCCTGTTTTCGCTTCGCCAAGGAACTCGCAGCGTGGCCGACTTCGTGATCGAGTTCAAGACGTTGGCTGTGGAGAGTGGGTGGAATGAGGAGTCTCTGCAAGCGGCCTTTTACCAGGGTCTGTCGGAGCAGCTCAAGGATGAGTTGATCTCCTATCCGGAGCCTAGTGACCTGGACAGCTTGGTAGCCTTGTCTATTCGGGTGGATAATCGAGTCCGAGAGCGAAGGAGGGAGAAGCAATGGGTTCCGTCCAATCGATCAGCTTCTCAGGTTCCAGTCGGGTCGGTGATTGGACCAGAATACGTCGATCATCGTCCACCACACAGGATTAGTGGAGAGGTCCTGTCTCCCGATTCTGAACCAATGCAAGTAGGGCGGCACGGGTTAACCAAGGAGGAACGCCAACTCAGACGTAGGACTAACTGTTGCCTCTACTGTGGTGGTTCGGGACATTACCTCGCCACCTGTTCCCGGCGGTCGTCAAACTGCGCGGCTCGCTAAAGTTGGGAGGACTTTTAGCGAGCCAGTTTCGACCTCTCAATACCTCTGTCAGACCCCGTTTCCCGGCTACCCTTATGAACAGGAATCAGAGCTTAGCGATTAACGCTTTTATCGATTCAGGTGCCGATGGAAGCTTTCTTGATGCCGAGTTGGTGGAACAGCTGGGGCTTTCCAAGGAGCAATTGCCGGAAGCCATTGAAGCGACCACTCTGAACGGCAGTAGTCTGGCACGTATCACGATGAGGACTGAACCGGTTAAGATGCTGTTGTCGGGGGAATCATTCTGAGATGATTTCATTCTTCATTCTGCCGTCTTCCCATGTTCCTCTGGTCCTTGGATACCCCTGGCTGAAGGAACACAATCCCACGTTCGATTGGGTGACGGGCAAGGTAACGAAGTTGGAGCCTTGATTGTCATGCTAACTGTCTCAAGACTGCCTGTCCCCATTCGGTTCCCAGTCAGGTGATTGAGGCTAAACCCCCAGATTTGTCCCTGGTTCCCGAGACATATCACGATTTGGGGGAAGTGTTCAGTAAGCAGAAGGCTCTGTCACTCCCTCCCCACCCGACCATATGATTGTGCCATCAACCTGTTCCCTGGAGCTGTCTACCCCAAGGGAAGGTTATACAGTATCTCCCGACCTGAACGTGAGGCTTTGGAGACCTACATCAAGGAGTCCCTAGCTGCTGGTCTCGTTCGTCCCTCGTCATCACCCCTGGGGGGCAGGATTCTTCTTTGTGGGTAAGAAGGATGGCTCTCTTCGACCGTGTATTGATTATCGGGGGTTGAATGACATCACGGTCAAGAACAAGTATCCCCTGCCCTTGATGAGCTCTGCCTTCGACTCCTTACAGGGTGCTACGGTGTTCACCAAACTAGACCTACGCAATGCGTATCACATGGTCCCGGATCAGAGAGGGGGACGAGTGGTTGACGGGTTTCAATACACCGATGGGTCACTTCGAGTATCAGGTGATGCCGTTTGGACTGACCAATGCTCCAGCGGTATTCCAGAGTATGGTGAACGACGTCCTGAGAGATATGATCGGTCTCTTTGTGTTTGTTTACCTGGATGACATTCTGATCTTCTCGAAGGAACCTTCCGACCACGTCCAGCATGTCCGGCAGGTTCTGCAGCGATTGTTGGAGAATCGCCTGTTCGTGAAGGCCGAGAAGTGCGAGTTTCACGCCCACACGACATCCTTTCTCGGGTACATCATCTCCAGGGGAGAGATTAGGATGGACCAGGAGAAGGTTAGAGCGGTTCTGGAATGGGCCCAGCCCGGTACGAGATTGCAGCTCCAGAGATTTTTGGGGTTTGCGAATTTCTACCGCAGATTCATCCGGGATTACAGCCGTGTGGCCGCTCCGTTAACTGCCTTGACTTCCAGTATCAGGACCTTCAAGTGGAATCCGGAGGCGGATCGAGCGTTTCTGGATTTGAAGAGACGATTCACCAACGCACCGATTCTCTCTCAACCGGACACGGCCCGTCAGTTCGTCGTTGAAGTGGGCCAGCGTCTGATGTGGGAGTTGGCGCCATCCTGTCGCAGCGATGCTCCACGGACAGTAAACTCCATCCCTGCGCCTACTACCTCGTCGCCTTTCGCCTGCGGAGAGGAACTACGATGTGGGCAACCGGGAGCTTCTCGCGGTGAAACTTGCCTTGGAGGAGTGGCGCCACTGGTTGGAGGGGGCGGAGCAACCGTTTATTGTCTGGACTGACCACAAGAATCTTGCTTACGTGCAATCGGCTAGACGTCTCAACTCCCGTCCAGGCCAGGTGGGCGTTGTTTTTCGGACGATTCAATTTTTCCCTGACGTTCCGACCTGGATCTAAGAACGGCAAGGCGGGACGCCTTGTCCCGGATGTTCTCCAAGACGGAGGAGAGTGGGTCCAAGACCGAGACAATTCTCCCCCGGAACTGCGTCGTGGGAGCAGTTATGTGGAAGATTGAGGAGGAGGTGATGGCGGCCCTTCGGACGCAGCCCGGTCCCGTAACGGTCCACCCGGTCGGTTGTTTGTGCCTGAGTCGGTTCGTCCTGCTGTCCTCAAATGGTCCCACGCCAGCAAGATGGCTTGTCACCCTGGCGTGGCTCGGACGATGGCGTTTCTTCGCAGACGTTTTTGGTGGCCTGCCATGGCCGAGGATACTCGGGGTTTTGTTGCTGCCTGTCCAGTGTGTGCGCAGAATAAGAGTACCAATCGGCCCAGCTCTGGACTACTTCACCCCCTTCCTATTCCCCGGCGACCATGGTCGCATCTGGCCCTGGACTTTGTCACTGGGTTGCCCTCTTCTGAGGGGAACACGGTCGTTCTGACTATCGTGGACAGATTCAGCAAGTTCGCCCACTTTGTGCCAATTGCCAAGCTTCCCTCTGCCTCGGAGACGTCCGAGATCCTGGTTAGGGAGGTTTTCAGGGTCCACGGTTTGCCCAGTGATATCGTTTCCGACCGTGGCCCTCAGTTTACCTCTGCTGTCTGGAAGTCCTTCTGTTTGGCCATTGGAGCTACAGTCAGTCTCACATCTGGTTTTCACCCCCAATCTAATGGTCAGGCGGAGAGAGCCAACCAGAAGATGGAATCCACGCTACGCTGCCTTGTCTCTTCCAACCCCACCTCCTGGGTCTCTCAGTTGCCTTGGGTTGAGTATGCCCACAATACTCTCCCTACATCTGCCACTGGGATGTCTCCCTTCCAGTGCCTGTATGGCTACCAACCTCCCTTGTTCCCTTCTCAGGAGAAGGAGCTCTCAGTGCCCCTCTGTTCAGGCCCATATTCGTCGTTGCCACCGGACCTGGCATCGGGCCAGAAAGGCACTCCTTAGAGTTTCGGACCGGTATCAGCTCCAGGCGAATCGTCGCCGGATCCCCGCTCCCACCTATACCATCGGAGATAGGGTCTGGTTGGCCACACGGGATCTTCCTTTACGGACTGAGTCTAGGAAGTTGTTACCGAAGTTCATTGGTCCGTTTGTGGTGGAGAAGGTGATCAATCCGGTGGCAGTTCGACTCAAACTACCGAGGACGCTCAGAGTCCATCCCACCTTTCATGTCTCCTGCCTCAAGCCTGTTTTCCTCAGTCCTCTGTTGCCTCCTCCGCCTCCTCCTCCTCCTCCTCGGATGATCGGAGGTGGTCCTGCCTACACGGTGCGACGATCATGGATTCCAGACGGCGGGGCCGGGGTTTCCAGTATCTCATGGACTGGGAGGGGTATGGTCCTGAAGAGAGGAGTTGGATTCCGCGGCGACAGATCCTAGATGCTGACCTCATTCGTGACTTCTACCGCCTCCATCCTGGCGCTCCGGGAGTCCGCCCGGTGGCGTTCGTCGGAGGGGGGTACTGTAACGATTCCGGCAGTCTGAGTCGGTTCCTGTATGTGTATTAGTTTTTCTGCTCGGGATCTCCAGTTTCCCGAGGGTTCTGGAACGCTCCCTGCCTGGTTGCCGGGCTACGTTGCTAGGCGGGAGCTCTCCTGATTTCCACACCTGCATTCCATCAGCAATCTGCACACCTGGCCCTGATCATCACCTTCATAAGCTCTGACCTGACATCCATTCCCTGCCGGATCGTTAGCCATGAACAGTATGTTTATCAGCGGATCAGTCCTAGAGCTTAGAGCATTAGTTTTGTTGTTTTGCACCTTGTTTGCTGGTTGTATGCTTACCTCCGTTTTGTTCTCCCTACAGTCACTCGTCCGGAACCTTCACCCAACCTCTGCCTGATGGTCGGCGGCTGCCGAGCCATCATTGGACCAACCACTGCACCCTCTACAACTCATCCACGCCGCCCGCTCTGTTCCCTGGATTATTCAACATCACCCGTGGATCAGTTAAATAAACACTCACCTTTGACACCACTTACCTTGTCCTGGTCTGCTTCTGGGTTCTGGCTTAGTAAACCGTGACACTGGAAGCTTTAAAAGGAGGGTGGTGCTTGAAATCATTTTTCTTCCTCTGTTAACCATGGTTACCTGCAAGGAAACACGTGCCATCATCATTGCTTTGCACAAAAAGGGCTTCACAGGCAAGGATATTGCTGCTAGTAAGATTGCACCTAAATCAATCATTTATCGGATCATCAAGAACTTCAAGGAGAGAGGTTAAATTGTTGTGAGGAAGGTGTCAGGGCGCCCAAGAAAGTCCAGCAAGCGCCAGGACCATCTCCTAAATTTGATTCAGCTGCGGGATCGGGGCACCACCAGTGCAGAGCTTGCTCAGGAATGGCAGCAGGCAGGTGTGAGTGCATCTGCACGCACAGTGAGGCAAAGACTTTTGGAGGATGGGCTGGTGTCAGGAAGGGCAGCAAAGAAGCCAATTCTCTCCAGGAAAAACATCAGGGACAGACTGATATTCTGCAAAAGGTACAGGGATTGGACTGCTGAGGACTGGGGTAAAGTCATTTTCTCTGATGAATCCCCTTTCTGATTATTTGGGGCATCCGGAAAACACCTTGTCCGGAGAAGACAAGGTGAGCGCTACCATCAGTCCTGTGTCATGCCAACAGTAAAGCATCCTGAGACCATTCATGTGTGGGGTTGCTTCTCAGCCAAGGGAGTGGGCTCACTCACAATTTTGCCTAAGAACACAGCCATGAATAAAGAATGGTACCAACACATCCTCCGAGGGCAACTTTTCCCAACCATCCAAGAACAGTTTGGTGACGACCAATGCTTTTTCCAGCATGATGGAGAACCTTGCCATAAGGCAAAAGTGATAACTAAGTGGCTCGGGGAACAAAACATCGACATTTTGGGTCCATGGCCAGGAAACTCCCCAGACTTTAATCCCATTGAGAACTTGTGGTCAATCCTCAAGAGGCGAGTGGACAAACAAAACCCACAAATTCTGACAAACTCCAAGCATTGATTATGCGAGAATGGGCTGCCATCAGTCAGGATGTGGCCCAGAAGTTAATTGACAGCAAGCCAGGGCGGATTGCAGAGGTCTTGAAAAAGAAGGGTCAACACTGCAAATATTGAATCTTTGCATAAACTTAATGTAATTGTCAATAAATGCCTTTGACACTTATGGAATGCTTGTAATTATACTTCAGTATACCATAGTAACATCTGACAAAAATATCTCATAACACTGAAGCAGCGAACTTTGCGAAGACCAATACTTGTGCCATTCTCAAACCTTTTGACCACGACTGTACATAGACATGACATTTGAAATGTCTCTATTCCTTTGGAACTTTTGTGAGTGTAATGTTCACTGTTTATTTTTGATTGCCAAAGCAAGTGAAATAGATAATAAACAATGTAAACATATGTTTCCCATGCCAATAAAGCCCTTTGAATTGAAAAAAATTGAATAAAAATGAATTAACCACCTGCTCTTGTGTCTTGTCTTTTACGAAGGCTAACTTGGGTTTTCTGTGTTTGCTGGATCTGCAAAGGAAGGACTTGCAAAGTAAGGGACTGCAAAGGAAGGACTTGCCATGGACAGGAAGAACAAAACAGGTTGGACATTAAGAAGAAGAACCCTTCTCAAACTCAAAGAGAGTGAGCTAGTTGGAGATGAATAAAGCAGCCAGCCTGCTCCCTCCAAAAAGTTGCTGCATTGGTTTTAGTAGATCATTGAGGATCTTTCTTTTTGCAACATCAAAGGCAGCTCTTCCTCTTTGAAGTGGCAGCATGCTGTTAAAGGTACAGCATGAATGGAGAGATGTCAAGCTGCAAGGTGCCTCTGTAGTTTATGTTGAGTGCTGCAGATGAAAGGAGCAAACAGAGTTTGATAATGAATGTCCAACAAGTAGGACCCATCTCAGACAGCACGCGCTCAGCGGGGGCCCCAGCGCTAACCTTGAGTGGCCGTGCCCGCCGCACCCCAAACCTCGGCCAGGCAGGCAGGCAGGCAGGCACTGGAGAGGAGACCAGACTCTCCTTCTTTTTTTGGCTTTGCTGGCGCCCACAAAAAGCTTATTCGTCTCTCAGATGTGAGCTTTAATCTTCCTGTCAATTAAATCCCGATTGACACACACACACACACTTGCGGCCACACACACACACACACACATCCTTGCTCTGTTCCCTTTAAAATAGGTTCTATCCGGTTCTTGTTTTAAGTTCCTCCCTCCCTCCCTCGCTCGCCGGCCTTAGAGAGAACTGACTAATTGGACACCAATCTTATCAACATACAAGTCAATAAGAGACAGAAAACCACTCTCCCATTCTTACCATTATTACAGCAAAGCCTGTTGCCAATTAACCTCTCCATCATTTGACTGGGAGAATAATGTACCCACCTGTATCTTCCATCCCCCCTCTCACTCTCATTAGAGTGGCTTATTTAGTCTGTCTAGGGAAGCTGTTATCATTTTGATTAACACACACACCTTCGATTTAATCTTCCAGATTTCTATGAATTTCAGCAGAGCTCAACTCTCTTTTTTGAGTGAGGACCCTCTACACTGCATTTAATGGTTTAATTTTGACCAACGCACCACAAGTTCTCAGCGCAGTGATTTAAGGAACCCATGAATTTCAGCAGTCCATAAAGTTTGATATGATGATGCATAATCTGACCTCACAGTGCACTCGGTTTTATTGTCTGTCTGTGGAGAAAGAAAAGAAAAGAAAGATGGCCGCTTGACATTTACAGCTACTGATGATGGCTATGGAACCATGGAGCCAATTTACAGACAGGTAGTAATAGGTACCTACACTACATTCCTGTCCAAACACTGATAAGGAAATATAGAATGTCTCTGTGACTGATCCCATCAGGTAATGGATGGACCTACTCTACCCTCCCAGTCCTATCCTTGTCTGACTGATCTAACACCAAGCACAAAGCAAGAGCGGTCCAGATTTATTTTGCAGTCACATCCACAATCACACATCTTGTATTACAATATCTTAGTATTCAAAACAACTCCTAGCCTACATTTTTTCTTCCACATTACGTGCACACTCGATGCACCTGGCCTAACGTCAAGATCACCACTTGTTTTTGATATCTTAAGAGCAGAAAAATGCATGATGGTGAAACGGCTGCGCTGAACTACATTATTCACTGCCATAAGCCTGCAATGGCTGTGCTGTGCTATGTTATTCATAGCCATCAGGTTAAAATGGCTGTGTGGAGTAAAGTTATTTAGTGCTTTGCAGCTGCTTTAGTGCAGTGCAGGGAGCTGAATTGAGTCCATATGGAGCAGGACTTTACTTTAATGTCCAATAAACCACATGCTGATGAACATTTCCGCCATGTCGGGGTTTGGCTGGGGCTCTCTGTGGGTATTGTGGAAAAATGAACATTATCTCCCTCTAAAATCCCCCTCTTTCTCTCCTTCTCTTTCACAGGGTGATTTGGAGGACCATAGAAACTTGGAGTCCCATCGGCATCTTGATTCCCCTTTATTACTCCATTGCTCAGGTCCAGGGATCTGTACTTAGCTGGATCCATAGACTGTGTGGTTGGAACAAGCTAGAGGCTACAGTAGATATATGGAGAAGTCCCAGTCCTGGCTATTCATAGACATGTCAGTCTGTCACTAGGTGTCCATTGCAGAGCTCACAGGCCTGCACCACATCAACAGATCAACATCAGTTTGATCCTTCATTACAACCAATGACCCAGAGCATAAGAGCTTGGTGGTGACTGGTGTGTCAAGACGTTGGCACCCAGACACTAGTCCTTACTGTCTTTTTACACTAAAGAACAAGTATAACAGTGACAGCTAGATCCTGGCTCTTCTGTCATCTGACTCCCTGTTCAAATCAAATCAAATTGTATTTGTCACATACACGTGTTTAGCAGATGTTATTGCGGGTGTAGCGAAATGCTTGTGCTTCTAGCTCCGACAGTGCAGTAATATCTAACAGGTAATATCTAACAATTTCACAAAATATACACACAAATCTAGTATGGAATGGAATTTAAGAATATATACATAAATGGACAAGCAATGACAGAGCGGCATGGACAGAATATTCCTGTTTGTTTGTTCAGAGATTTCTAATTGGCACGAGAGATACAATTAGCTCCAAGGTTATATCAGCAGGACTGCATAGACTCCAGGGGTTAACAGGATATATTATCCTCCTTTGCAAACAATTTGGGGATTTCTTTCCACCCCTTAATCATCAGACACACAATGTAGCCAGACTCTCTGTAACATATCTGTGAAAAACATTATTATATGTCTGGGCAAGATTTAAGAAGTTGTCCCGCACCGTTGGAGACCCACACAGACCCAAGAATCACCTCATCACTGAGGGAGGAAATTAGTAGGAATGGTCTGTACTCTGTAGAGACTTGGCTAGCATCATTGCTCCTGGAATGGGTATGGTTTCAGCTATAAGAGAAGAAGAAATAAGGCAGTGATTTCTGCCAAGTACTGTATATTACTCTAGAAGATGTATTTTGTCTGCTTCCTAAATTCTACATTTTTACACAAATCATAAAGCTGTGTCTACAGTCACAGTGCATCATTTAGAAAGTGCAAAGACTGTATCAACAACACAGTAACATCTGTACGTACCACACCCAGGAACTCACCATAAACAAGCAACTTTTCATTAAATCATCCCAGATATTCATGTCCATGGTCAGACTGGGTTAAATGAAAGGATACTAAAGCACAGTGTGCCAGTTCGTTTAAATTGACTCAGACCAGGCCACAACCCCTAGTTCATATCACAGAACTTTAGATATTCATCAGATATAGCAATAACTATGCTGTGCTGGTTGGATAAAGACAATTGTGTGACAATACATGTGTGACACTCTGCTACTCCCTGTGGTAGGCTTGCCTCCTTGTCAGATTTAGGAAGAAACAGACTTTAAAACCACACACCCCAGTCAGCCTTTCATTACATACTTCCTTTGTCTGACATTTGATGATTTCCCCTCAGAACATAATGAAAAACGCAATAAACTAATCATGGCACACAGGAGGAAACAATGATAATATAACAATAATAAAACAACAGACAGTCCCCAAAAATATTTTTTTCCGCTGGTATTTTATTTCTCAGATCAAAGAATGCATGAGGAGTAGATGGCAATCGGAATGTGTTGTTTCCATCGTTGTGTTTTTATGAGCTCTTTCAACATTACATCAGAAACACAGTATGTGAGCATGATGCATAGATACATGTTCCCAATGGCTAAACTATTTATTTCACCCGTTTCTCTCACTCCCACACCTCCACTGCATACTTTTTTGTATTAATGAGTATTTCAGTATTTTATTGTTGTAGGAAGAAACAGCATTAAAATTTCCACCTGCACTGTTTTATTTAGAATGAGTTGTCAAAACACAGCCAATTAATCATCGTCTCACATCAAGTGATTTCCCGATTTAGATGAATGACAATTAACTGGCTAAATGTCTTGGTAAATGATCACAGTGCACCCTACAGACAGAGTTATGATGTGGGTGAAAAAACACCCCTATTTCTGATCATTTGTGCCTCAGACACTTCTGTGATTGAGTTCTGTAGAACGTTTGAAGCTTATAGTTAATAGAAAGTGATGGATGAAAGGTTAGTGTCAGGGGAATCTAAAGCAAATGTGTCATAGGAAAATGGTAAGAGATGAGGCCCCACAGTCCACACTAGTCAACAGATAGCATGCTCTAATTTACACAACAGTTCCCTCAAGTGGTTGCTTTAGACCACTGCAGCATATATTATTGGGTATGACAATTTGACTGCCGCTCTAATCTGTGCTACAGATCTCCTAGGAGAATTAAATGAAGTCCCTCACAATATGCATTTAAAAACTACTTTATCTACTCAATGATCATTTGGGTACTAATACCGAAGAAATTCAGTTTTTGTTGTTAGACATTTCCTCTTTATAACAGCTTCTTTTTGACGAACACATTCCCAAAACCACCTTCAAAGAGGATGTGGCCTCTAGTCTGAGCTAATGCCTTTCCTATATCCATGGTTCAGAATACCAGCAGTGATGTCTTTGACAATATGGGGCGGTCAGTATGAGGGGAACTCACACATAAAATCAAAAAAATCAAAGTAAGCAACGACTGAAACAAGCAAGCTTTAAATCAAACTTCAAACTGTAGTCCAGTCTCTATGTTTATTTTACCTTTATTTAACTAGGCACGTCAGTTAAGAACAAATTCTTATTTACAATGACGGCCTACACCGGCCAAACCCGGACGATGCTGGGCCAATTGTGCGCCGCCCTATGGGACTCCCAATCACGGCCGGTTGTGATACAGCCTGGATCCGGTGGTCCTCTGTAGCTCAATTGGTAGAGCATGGCGCTTGTAACGCCAGGGAAGTGGGTTCAATTCCCGGGACCATCCATACGTAAAAATGTATGCACACATGACTGTAAGTCGCTTTGGATAAAAGCGTCTGCTAAATGGCATATTATTATTATTATTATCCAAACCAGGGGGTCTGTAGTGACGCCTCAAGCACTGAGATGCAGTGCCTTAGACCACTGCGCCACTCGGGAGCCCAATGCTCACCTTTCGAATCAAATGTACAGCAGTTAAGGCCTAGATACAATCAGATCAAGTGTAAACCCTCGATAGCCGACACCCGCATACCTGATGTTTTGGCGGTGTGGTGACACTGATGGTTTCTCGGAACTGATGACTTCTACGGTTGTGGCTAGATTATAGTGGCAGGTTAGGATAATTAGGTTTGAGGTTAGGAAAAGGGTTAGGGTTAAGCCAAGCTAAAATGCTGTACTCCATCTAGACACAACTGTAGAAGCCATCAGTTCCGAGAAGCCATCAGTGTCACCACAATGGGAGCCGCTTGTGGACTTGATGACAGCTCTTTAGGCTTACCTCTAACCTTTGCTCATAACACTACAGTTATCCATTTACCATTACTCCAAATCTACCATCTACAAATGGATTACAGGAGATGGGCACTTCATATCTAGCAGCATTTTAAAAGGGTTAGGCTTAGCTAAAATGCTGTACACTAGCCAAAACCATAGAAGCCATCAGTTCCGAGAAACCATCAGTGTCACCACACCGGGAGCCGCTTGTCGATTTGACAGGTCTAACCCAGTTCCACCTCCGACACCGTCAAAACACCAGCTATTCGGGTGTTGGCTAGCCGAATCTGATTGAATCGAGCCCTCAATCATATAATCACGGTAATATTGTGTCTGTTTATTCAGCTCTTGGATTTCATTCAGCTCTTTAGGCTTTGTATAAGACTTTGTAGCTGTACCCTTGCCCCTGTACCTCTTACCTCTATCCCTTGCTCATAACCGTATAGGTTACTCCAAATCTACCATCTACAAATAGATTTCTAGTGCTGCGTTAGCCACAAAGGGGTGACATTGTAATACAAATTGAACCTCTGCGCCCGTATTCATAAAGCGTCTCAGAGTAGGAGAGCTGATCTAGGATCAGGTTCCCCCTGTCCATGTAATCTGATATTCATTATGATTTAAAAGGCAAAACTGATCCTAGATCATTACTCATTACATGGTTTATGTTGTGCTCTCATTGCAGCCAGGTCACCCGTTATACAAGTCAGTATTTGACATCCATCTATGTCTAAGGATGTCGGGAGATGACGTGGAAACTGACCACTAGGGGCAACAGTGAGCACTGTTATGTTCAAGTAGGTTTCGGTTTTGCTAGGGGATGGTGGATGGGCGTAAGCATCTGCATCTGTTTCCATAGGTTGGAAGTTCAAATCCAGTGATTGACGTTTTTATTTAAGCCTATCACAAAACTTAAACCTTACGTTAACCATTCGGAGGTATTGCCTAACCTTACGATTTCGGAGTTAATGCCTAAATTTAACCCTAACCTTAAGATTTCGGAGTTAATGCCTAAATTTAACCCTAACCTTAACAATTCTGAGTTAATGCCTCAACTTAACTTCAAAATTTCACATTTGCAACAACTTCGAAATTTGACGTTTGAGAAACATGGATGAGCATCACATTCTGACGTGAGACAGTGAGAGCTAGTTGCTCACTGAATAGAATCAATAGAATAACTTTCATGTTCCAGCCACTACTACTTTATCACTGTTCATGCACATTGAAATAATGGGAATGATATTGAATTGGGTTATTTACATTGTGATACCACATGATAATGATATGGCCATTGGTAGATGCTTTTATCTAAAGCTACTTAAATTACAATTGCCAATGATACTTACATTCAGTATGTGGCACATGTGAGAATCAACTCCAACACCCTAGTGTTGCCAGCACCATTCTCTAACTGACATAGCCTGTTCAAACCTTGTACACCTATGGATATCCTTTATTGATAACTTGTAAGCCAGTTAGAAACCCTCCATAGATCATAATGTAGCGGTTCTACCAACCTGCCATTTGTTATTATTAGCCACATTTTTTTTACAACTTTTTACCAATTGGTTGTGGAGATATTGACCAAAAGGAGGAAGACCCAGGAAATATAATTAGAACACTAACAAAACAATATGGTTCCTGCACCTGCTAGGACCCCTAATAAAATGTAACTCACATTAGGCTACATCATGTCAAGCAGTTTTTAATTACAAAATTAAATCCATCAGTGTGACATATGTGTAGGCATATAGGCCTAAAATATTTTTGTTGACGGAAGTATAAGACATGTTTTTTGCTGGTTGGTTAAGGGGTTGGATCTCTTGTCTTGGTTGGTCCTCACATGGTATCGCTCCTCATTGCTGAGCAGGAGGAACTTGGACTGTGATCACCGGCTAGAAGAGAGAACTCACACACTCAATTAAGAGGTTATAACCGTCATGTTATAACAACATTCCATTTCTGATGATAATGCAGATGTTCTGTTTGGTATCTGGACAAATACAATATTTGAATGATGTGAACAGGCCACTCAGCCCATTCTAGACACACCACAGGCATAGTATTGGTAGGCCTCCAACCAAACTTTGCATTTCAAGGTGATGTCTGTTCTAGGCAGGGATGGACTGCATGGGACCAGAAATTGGCGTGGGCATTTCTAAGTCACTGGACAATTTTATTCCCTTGTTGTCCTCATCATAAGCCAAATCATGATAATTCTGCGCTAAAACCACAATTTAGACTGGCCTATTGGCCAATGGACCCGTCTGGCATTTGCCAAAATGGACTTATGGCCCTTTCTGATTCTAGAGGTTCCATTTCTACACTGACTCACCATTCGTGGTCCCGGGGAGCAGCAGTTGACCACCTTGCAGCAGTAGGCAGCCAGCGTGACAGAGATAGCGATGAGAGCAGTATGTATCAGGACCAACTCAGCAAAGTAATGTATAGCGGAATTCTGTTGACAAGAATTGGAGCATTGTGTACTTTCTTTAATGTTTTTTTCCTATTGTATGTGTCACGGTTCTCTAAGACCGAACCCAGAAGCAGACCAGGACAAGGTGAGTTGAACGAATGAGAGTGTTTATTTACAGATAAAGATGCAGAATAGTCCAGTAAACGGAGCGGGTGGCGGAGATGAGTAGGTGGTGGTGAAGTAGCAGATGAACTGATGGCACGGCAGGGGTTGGGTGAAGGTTCCGGGAGAATGACTGTAGACAGAACAAACGGAGGTAAGTACAAGGCAGGTCAACAAGGTGCAAAAAACAACAAAACTAACGCTAGTACTCTGAGGCTGATACGCTGGCAAAACATACTGTTTATGGCTAACGATCCGGCAGGGAATGGATGTTAGGCCAGAGCCTAAGAAGGGTGATGATCAGGACCAGGTGTGCAGATTGCTGATGGGATGCAGGTGCGGAAATCAAGAGAGCTCCCAAGAGCGTTCCAGAACCCTCGGGAAACTGGAGATCACGAACATAAAAACTAGTCCACAGACAGGACCCGACTCAGACTGCCGGGATCGTTACAGTACCCCCTCCGACCAAACGCCACCGGGCGGACTCCCGGAGCGCCAGGATGGAGGCGGTAGAAGTCACTGATGAGGTCAGCATCTAGGACCTGTCGCCGCGGAATCCAACTCCTCTCTTCAGGACCATACCCCTCCCAGTCCACGAGATACTGGAAACCCCGGCCCCGCCGTCTGGAATCCATGATGCGTCGCACCGTGTAGGCAGGACCACCTCCGATCATCCGAGGAGGAGGAGGAGGAGGCGGAGGAGGCAACAGAGGACTGAGGAAAACAGGCTTGAGGCAGGAGACATGAAAGGTGGGATGGACTCTGAGCGTCCTCGGGAGTTTGAGTCGAACTGCCACCGGATTGATCACCTTCTCCACCACAAACGGACCAATGAACTTCGGTAACAACTTCCTAGACTCAGTCCGTAAAGGAAGATCCCGTGTGGCCAACCAGACCCTATCTCCGATGGTGTAGGTGGGAGCGGGGATCCGGCGACGATTCGCCTGGAGCTGATACCGGTCCGAAACTCTAAGGAGTGCTTTTCTGGCCCGATGCCAGGTCCGGTGGCAACGACGAATATGGGCCTGAACAGAAGGCACTGAGAGCTCCTTCTCCTGAGAAGGGAACAAGGGAGGTTGGTAGCCATACAGGCACTGGAAGGGAGACATCCCAGTGGCAGATGTAGGGGAGAGTATTGTGGGCATACTCAACCCAAGGCAACTGAGAGACCCAGGAGGTGGGGTTGGAAGAGGCCAGGCAGCGTAGCGTGGATTCCATCTTCTGGTTGGCTCTCTCCGCCTGACCATTAGATTGGGGGTGAAAACCAGATGTGAGACTGACTGTAGCTCCAATGGCCAAACAGAAGGACTTCCAGACAGCAGAGGTAAACTGAGGGCCACGGTCGGAAACGATATCACTGGGCAACCCGTGGACCCTGAAACCTCCCTAACCAGGATCTCGGACGTCTCCGAGGCAGAGGGAAGCTTGGCAATTGGCACAAAGTGGGCGAACTTGCTGAATCTGTCCACGATAGTCAGAACGACCGTGTTCCCCTCAGAAGCGGGCAACCCAGTGACAAAGTCTAGGGCCAGATGCGACCATGGTCGCCGGGGAATAGGAAGGGGGTGAAGTAGTCCAGAGCTGGGCCGATTGGTACTCTTATTCTGCGCACACACTGGACAGGCAGCAACATAACCCCGAGTATCCTCGGCCATGGCAGGCCACCAAAAACGTCTGCGAAGAAACGCCATCGTCCGAGCCACGCCAGGGTGACAAGCCATCTTGCTGGCGTGGGACCATTTGAGGACCGCAGGACGAACCGACTCAGGCACAAACAACCGACCGGGTGGACCGTTACCGGGACCGGGCTGCGTCCGAAGAGCCGCCATCACCTCCTCCTCAATCTTCCACCTAACAGCTCCCACGACGCAGTTCCGGGGGAGAATTGTCTCGGTCTTGGACCCACTCTCCTCCGTCTTGGAGAACATCCGAGACAAGGCGTCCCGCCTTGCCGTTCTTAGATCCAGGTCGGAACGTCAGGGGAAAAATTGAATCGTCCGAAAAACAACGACCACCTGGCCTGACGGGAGTTGAGACGTCTAGCCGATTGCACGTAAGCAAGATTCTTGTGGTCAGTCCAGACAATAAACGGCTGCTCCGCCCCCTCCAACCAGTGGCGCCACTCCTCCAAGGCAAGTTTCACCGCGAGAAGCTCCCGGTTACCCACATCGTAATTCCTCTCCGCAGGCGAAAGGCGACGAGAGTAGTAGGCGCAGGGATGGAGTTTACTGTCCGTGGAGCATCGCTGCGACAGGATGGCGCCAACTCCCCACATCAGACGCGTCCACTTCAACGCACGAACTGACGGGCCGTGTCCGGTTGAGAGAGAATCGGTGCGTTGGTGAATCGCCTCTTCAAATCCAGAAACGCTTCGATCCGCCTCCGGATTCCACTTGAAGCTCCTGATACTGGAAGTCAAGGCCGTTAACGGAGCGGCCACACGGCTGTAATCCCGGATGAATCTGCGGTAGAAATTCGCAAACCCCAAAAATCTCTGGAGCTGCAATCTCGTACCGGGCTGGGCCCATTCCAGAACCGCTCTAACCTTCTCCTGGTCCATCCTAATCTCTCCCCTGGAGATGATGTACCCGAGAAAGGATGTCGTGTGGGCGTGAAACTCGCACTTCTCGGCCTTCACGAACAGGCGATTCTCCAACAATCGCTGCAGAACCTGCCGGACATGCTGGACGTGGTCGGAAGGTTCCTTCGAGGAAGATCAGAATGTCATCCAGGTAAACAAACACAAAGAGACCGATCATATCTCTCAGGACGTCGTTCACCATACTCTGGAATACCGCTGGAGCATTGGTCAGTCCAAACGGCATCACCTGATACTCAGGTGACCCATCGGTGTATTGAACCCCGTCAACCACTCGTCTCCCTCTCTGATCCGGACCATGTGATACGCATTGCGTAGGTCTAGCTTGGTGAACACCATAGCACCCTGTAAGGAGTCGAAGGCAGAACTCATCAAGGGCAGGGGATACTTGTTCTTGACCGTGATGTCATTCAACCCCCGATAATCAATACACGGTCGAAGAGAGCCATCCTTCTTACCCACAAAGAAGAATCCTGCCCCCAGGGGTGATGACGAGGGACGAACGAGACCAGCAGCTAGGGACTCCTTGATGTAGGTCTCCAAAGCCTCACGTTCAGGGCGGGAGATACTGTATAACCTTCCCTTGGGGTAGACAGCTCCAGGGAACAGGTTGATGGCACAATCATATGGCCGGATCGTTCTGTCACGGTTCTCTAAGACCGAACCCAGAAGCAGACCAGGACAAGGTGAGTTGAACGAATGAGAGTGTTTATTTACAGATAAAGATGCAGAATAGTCCAGTAAACGGAGCGGGTGGCGGAGATGAGTAGGTGGTGGTGAAGTAGCAGATGAACTGATGGCACGGCAGGGGTTGGGTGAAGGTTCCGGGAGAATGACTGTAGACAGAACAAACGGAGGTAAGTACAAGGCAGGTCAACAAGGTGCAAAAAACAACAAAACTAACGCTAGTACTCTGAGGCTGATACGCTGGCAAAACATACTGTTTATGGCTAACGATCCGGCAGGGAATGGATGTTAGGCCAGAGCCTAAGAAGGGTGATGATCAGGACCAGGTGTGCAGATTGCTGATGGGATGCAGGTGCGGAAATCAAGAGAGCTCCCCGGAGCGTTCCAGAACCCTCGGGAAACTGGAGATCACGAACATAAAAACTAGTCCACAGACAGGACCCGACTCAGACTGCCGGGATCGTTACAGTATGACATACACTACATGACCAAAAGTATGTGGACACTTGCTCGTCAAACATCTCATTCCAAAATCATGGGAATTAATATGGAGTTGGTCCCCCCTTTGCTGCTATAACAGCATCCACTCTTCTGGAAGGCTTTCCACTAGATGTTGGAACGTTGCTGCGGGGACTTGCTTCCATTCAGCCACAAGAGCATTAATGAGGTTGGGCACTGATGATGGGCGATTAGGCCTGAATTTGCAGTCGGCGTTCCAATTAATCCCAAAGGAGTTCGATGGGGTTGAGGTCAGGGCTCTGTGCAGGCCAGTCAAGTTCTTCCACACCGATCTCGACAAACCATTTCTGTATGGACCTTATTTTGTGCATGGGGGCATTATCTTGCTGACACAGAAAAGGGCCTTCCCCAAACTGTTGCCACAAAGTTGGAAGAACAGAGTGGTATACAATGTCATTTTATGCTGTAGCGTTAAGATTTCCTTTCACTGGAACTAAGGGGCCTAGCCCGAACAATGAAAAACAGACATACCCCCATTATTCATCCTACACTCAACATTATAGTTGGCACTATGCATTGGGGCAGGTAGCATTCACCTGGCATCCACCAAACCCAGATTCGTCCGTCGGACTGCCAGATGGTGAAGCTTGCCACACTTAGGCTTGTGTGCAGCTGCTTGCCATGGAAACCCATTTCATGAAGCTCCCGATGAACAGTTATTGTGCTGACGTTGCTTCCAGAGGCAGTTTGGAACTCGGCAGTGAGTGTTGCAACCGAGGACAGACGATTTCTACCCACTACGCGCTTCAGCACTTGGCGGTCCTGTTCTGTGAGATTGTGTGGCCTACCACGTCGTGGCTGAGCCGTTGTTGCTTCAACATGTTTCCACTTCACAATAACAGCACCTACAGTTGATGGGGAAGCTCAAACAGGGCACAAATTTGATGAACTGACTTGTTGGAAAGGTGGCATCCTATGACGGTGCAACGTTGAAATTCCCTGTGCTCTTCAGTAAGGCCATTCGACTACCAATGTTTGTCTATGGAGATTGCATGGCTGTGTGCTCGATTTTATACACCTGTCAGCAATGGGTGTGGCTGAAATAGCCGAATCCACTTTACTTTTATATATATTGTGTATTTGCCTCTACACATTTAATAAGTAATATTTGCATGTACCATTTGATAGGACTTTCTCAATCTCAGCCCACTTTAACATCTAATATAAGCATCACTGCTGCATTTACGTTGAATTATATCCAACACATACTGTAAATACTGTAAATACTCACATCAAATGAAAGGCAAGTTTTGTGGTAATCAGTGCGGTTGCCTAGACCATATTTCCAGCAGACATAATTGGGTCCTTCAGTGGAGGTCAGTGCCATTTAAGATGAGGGAGGACACATTTTTTTTCATGACCATGGCCGTATTTCTATTACAGAATATTAGACGACTCTCATTCATATTCCATTCACCCAGTTCAATGTAACAGCGATAGGTTTAGGCTACGACATGATACTCACATTTTCCCTATACCCATCATGAGGTTGCTACAAGCTAGCCTATAAATGAAAGTTTACAACGTAGGTGCACACAGGTCGAGAGACAATTCAATACCACCTTGCACACTCTTGCCTGCATCTAGCTGATATAGGGTGTAATTATTAGTCCAACAGTTGCAAACGAGAGTTTCTATCGGACAAATTCAGATATGTTTATCCCCGTTTTGTTCCGTTTGCTTCCGTTTAAGGAACATTTTTCAACAGAACCGGCGGAATGAATACACCCCGATCACCCGTAAACAGAGTTCACTCTCATAACAGCCACGTTGCATTCTTTCTCTTCCCTTCGCTTGTGGACTTCAATGCACAACACATCAGCTGTATGTGACCACGTGAAAAAACCTTTCCAAGCCAAACTGCTACACACAGCTTACATCGTTGTCACCATTTTAGCTAAAGTAACGTCATAGTCAGCATAGCTAATAGAACTAACGAGTTAGTAAACCCACTACAATCATGCAGTAACATTATTGTACAGTCAGTAAGCAGTTACACCGGCGGGCCCCGGTGGCAATAAATTTCTAATACCGAAAGCTTACCTTGACTTGGAAGAGTTCCAGTGTTGTGTTGGAAAGTTATAGCCACCTAGCTAACATAGCATCCCTCTGTTTGAGCAGGTTGTTTCAGTAGGCTAAACTAGCTAGCTTCATTTGCTAGCTAAGTAAGTGAAAATGAAAGTGAAAAATAAAACAATGAAATCTCTCTATTTCTCTCTTGCTTCTCCTTCATTTTGGAATACATTAATTTGTTTAAAACTGTTCAACTATTGTCTTTCTCTCTCTTTGAGTCAACTACTCACCACATTTTATACAATGCGGTGCTAGCTAGCAGTAGTTTATGCTTTCAGTACTAGATTAATTCTCTGATCCTTTGATTGGGTGGATAACATGACAGTTCATGCTGCAAGAGCTCTGATAGGCTGGAGGACGTCCTCCGGAAGTTGTCATAATTACTGTGTAAGTCTGTGGAAGGGGGTGAGAACCATGAGCCTCCTAGGTTTTGTATTGCAGTCAATGTACCCAGAGGAGGACGGAAGCTAGCGGTCCTCCGGCTACACCATGGTGCTACACTACAGAGTGCTGTTGAGGCTACTGTAGACCTTCTTGTAAAATAGTGTGTTTTAATCAGTTATTTTGTGACGTGATTATATGTAGTATAGTTTTATCTAAAAAGGATAATTGTTATGAAATTCACTGAGGAGAATGGTCCTGCCCTTCCTCCTCTGAGGAGCCTCCACTGGGGTCCTTCCATGTTTGATACAGAGACTATCAAGTTGAACACTGACACTACACAGGCCACTACCTGCATCCCCAAACAGGCCTTCAGCTGAGACAAGAGGGAGGAGAGGAGAGGAGAGGAGAGGAGAGCAGAGGAGAGGAGAGGAGAGGAGAGAAGAGGTGAGGAGAAGAAATGCCAATGGTACAGTATATCTCACTTGTTTTATCTTATTCATTCATAATGAATTCATCATTAACGTTTGCTTCATGCATGTGACAGACCAATACCTCACAAGGCTTCTCTAAGCTGAGACCTTGAAACTGAGATATATTTTGTTCTCAAAAGAAGGGTCAGGGCGTACTGCCAAATTGCAGTTACTGATAGTGAGGGTTTGTTCAATCAGTCACTTGCATGAACACAGAAAACGGATATTAGAAAAGCACAAACATAGAACACAGAAATTGGTAAATAGAAAGCACCAACGTAACATTTACCATTTTCCATCACATTCCATCCTCTTATCACTTGTGTGATAATAATCATTACATTTTAATGTAAGCATTTAGATTTTAGCTTCTATATCAAAATATTCTATGCTCCTATTTGAGTAAGGGAAATCAACACAGAAGAAAACTAAACACTTCATCATTTCAAACCCTTTATTCTGGGTTGTACAATCTAATTTGTATGGTAATACTATCATCATAATAAAGGATATACTTCTATTAATGGGAGTGAATTTATGAAAAATAAACACACATACACACCATGTTGAATAACACAACTAAGAAAAAAACACACGCTGCAGCCCATTTGGCAATTTGGGATCCCCAACTTCCAAACAGGGATTCCAACCAAGTTGCAGGCATCCACTCTGGTTGTGGGGAATTATTCTTAACAACAGTGGCAATGTATTCAGCGAGATCAGTCATATTAGAAGAGTGATCTGGGACAAAAGTACAACATTCATCGCCAATGATTGCACAAGTGCCCCCTTGACCTGCCAAAAGATAGTCATGAGCCTCTCTTTTTTGCAGAGCCAATTTACACCATTTTTTTAGCATTGCCAATTTTCTCTACGTCTATAGATATCTCCTGAATTTGGTCTAGGGCACATGCATATTGACTTTCACAGGGAAGAGAGAGAACACATGTTATAACAGTTTCACACCAACCTTGATAAGAATGAGATTGGGCCAAGGTTAGCCCAAGCTACAATCTAGTGACAATTTAGGGGCATAGCTCTGTTTCTAGAAGCCTCGCCTTTCCAAATCATAATTATAACTATTGATAAATTATCCAACCCAAATTTAGAATGACAGTCCTTAGTGCTTCACGTTGGTTCTATCACTTTAATTTAAGACCTTCAACTTAGCACACACTGATACTGGCAGAATGTACATTTACATTGACTTACAGTATATTCATCTCATATTTCTAGCATTAACTTTTCTCATCACTTGACAGATTGGTATCTCAATAAAATTTTTGTCTAAATTACTATACATTTTACTGTGTGCAGACCTCCGCAATCAACATGATACCCAGCCCACTCAGCCCACTTTAACATCTAATATAAGCATCACTGCTGCATTTACGTTGAATTATATCCAACACATACTGTAAATACTGTAAATACTCACATCAAATGAAAGGCAAGTTTTGTGGTAATCAGTGCGGTTGCCTAGACCATATTTCCAGCAGACATAATTGGGTCCTTCAGTGGAGGTCAGTGCCATTTAAGATGAGGGAGGACACATTTTTTTTCATGACCATGGCCGTATTTCTATTACAGAATATTAGACGACTCTCATTCATATTCCATTCACCCAGTTCAATGTAACAGCGATAGGTTTAGGCTACGACATGATACTCACATTTTCCCTATACCCATCATGAGGTTGCTACAAGCTAGCCTATAAATGAAAGTTTACAACGTAGGTGCACACAGGTCGAGAGACAATTCAATACCACCTTGCACACTCTTGCCTGCATCTAGCTGATATAGGGGTGTAATTATTAGTCCAACAGTTGCAAACGAGAGTTTCTATCGGACAAATTCAGATATGTTTATCCCCGTTTTGTTCCGTTTGCTTCCGTTTAAGGAACATTTTTCAACAGAACCGGCGGAATGAATACACCCCGATCACCCGTAAACAGAGTTCACTCTCATAACAGCCATGTTGCATTCTTTCTCTTCCCTTCGCTTGTGGACTTCAATGCACAACACATCAGCTGTATGTGACCACGTGAAAAAACCTTTCCAAGCCAAACTGCTACACACAGCTTACATCGTTGTCACCATTTTAGCTAAAGTAACGTCATAGTCAGCATAGCTAATAGAACTAACGAGTTAGTAAACCCACTACAATCATGCAGTAACATTATTGTACAGTCAGTAAGCAGTTACACCGGCGGGCCCCGGTGGCAATAAATTACTAATACCGAAAGCTTACCTTGACTTGGAAGAGTTCCAGTGTTGTGTTGGAAAGTTATAGCCACCTAGCTAACATAGCATCCCTCTGTTTGAGCAGGTTGCTTCAGTAGGCTAAACTAGCTAGCTTCATTTGCTAGCTAAGTAAGTGAAAATGAAAGTGAAAAATAAAACAATGAAATCTCTCTATTTCTCTCTTGCTTCTCCTTCATTTTGGAATAAATTAATTTGTTTAAAACTGTTCAACTATTGTCTTTCTCTCTCTTTGAGTCAACTACTCACCACATTTTATACAATGCGGTGCTAGCTAGCAGTAGTTTATGCTTTCAGTACTAGATTAATTCTCTGATCCTTTGATTGGGTGGATAACATGACAGTTCATGCTGCAAGAGCTCTGATAGGCTGGAGGACGTCCTCCGGAAGTTGTCATAATTACTGTGTAAGTCTGTGGAAGGGGGGTGAGAACCATGAGCCTCCTAGGTTTTGTATTGCAGTCAATGTACCCAGAGGAGGACGGAAGCTAGCGGTCCTCCGGCTACACCATGGTGCTACACTACAGAGTGCTGTTGAGGCTACTGTAGACCTTCTTGTAAAATAGTGTGTTTTAATCAGTTATTTTGTGACGTGATTATATGTAGTATAGTTTTATCTAAAAAGGATAATTGTTATGAAATTCACTGAGGAGAATGGTCCTGCCCTTCCTCCTCTGAGGAGCCTCCACTGGGGTCCTTCCATGTTTGATACAGAGACTATCAAGTTGAACACTGACACTACACAGGCCACTACCTGCATCCCCAAACAGGCCTTCAGCTGAGACAAGAGGGAGGAGAGGAGAGGAGAGGAGAGGAGAGCAGAGGAGAGGAGAGGAGAGGAGAGAAGAGGTGAGGAGAAGAAATGCCAATGGTACAGTATATCTCACTTGTTTTATCTTATTCATTCATAATGAATTCATCATTAACGTTTGCTTCATGCATGTGACAGACCAATACCTCACAAGGCTTCTCTAAGCTGAGACCTTGAAACTGAGATATATTTTGTTCTCAAAAGAAGGGTCAGGGCGTACTGCCAAATTGCAGTTACTGATAGTGAGGGTTTGTTCAATCAGTCACTTGCATGAACACAGAAAACGGATATTAGAAAAGCACAAACATAGAACACAGAAATTGGTAAATAGAAAGCACCAACGTAACATTTACCATTTTCCATCACATTCCATCCTCTTATCACTTGTGTGATAATAATCATTACATTTTAATGTAAGCATTTAGATTTTAGCTTCTATATCAAAATATTCTATGCTCCTATTTGAGTAAGGGAAATCAACACAGAAGAAAACTAAACACTTCATCATTTCAAACCCTTTATTCTGGGTTGTACAATCTAATTTGTATGGTAATACTATCATCATAATAAAGGATATACTTCTATTAATGGGAGTGAATTTATGAAAAATAAACACACATACACACCATGTTGAATAACACAACTAAGAAAAAAACACACGCTGCAGCCCATTTGGCAATTTGGGATCCCCAACTTCCAAACAGGGATTCCAACCAAGTTGCAGGCATCCACTCTGGTTGTGGGGAATTATTCTTAACAACAGTGGCAATGTATTCAGCGAGATCAGTCATATTAGAAGAGTGATCTGGGACAAAAGTACAACATTCATCGCCAATGATTGCACAAGTGCCCCCCTTGACCTGCCAAAAGATAGTCATGAGCCTCTCTTTTTTGCAGAGCCAATTTACACCATTTTTTTAGCATTGCCAATTTTCTCTACGTCTATAGATATCTCCTGAATTTGGTCTAGGGCACATGCATATTGACTTTCACAGGGAAGAGAGAGAACACATGTTATAACAGTTTCACACCAACCTTGATAAGAATGAGATTGGGCCAAGGTTAGCCCAAGCTACAATCTAGTGACAATTTAGGGGCATAGCTCTGTTTCTAGAAGCCTCGCCTTTCCAAATCATAATTATAACTATTGATAAATTATCCAACCCAAATTTAGAATGACAGTCCTTAGTGCTTCACGTTGGTTCTATCACTTTAATTTAAGACCTTCAACTTAGCACACACTGATACTGGCAGAATGTACATTTACATTGACTTACAGTATATTCATCTCATATTTCTAGCATTAACTTTTCTCATCACTTGACAGATTGGTATCTCAATAAAAATTTTGTCTAAATTACTATACATTTTACTGTGTGCAGACCTCCGCAATCAACATGATACCCCAAATAAACAATTTTGGATAAGCCTAAATCAATTACGGGCACGGTAGACCACCCCCCTCCCTCCCGGGCACTCATCCTTCTGGCATTTCTTCATGTTCTTCTTCAGATAGTGTTTCAGTTTGTCCTCCCAATGGCACATGTTCAAAGTGGATGGCCCTTGATAATGTCTCTCACCTGAACCGCCACTGTCCTTTACAGTCCATTATGTCTTGTCCATTTTCCTACCAGTAAACAAGCAAGTTTGTACGGGATCTCTCTCCATGCTCACTCCATGTGGACTCATGTTGCAGTCTGAGAGAAACGGCATGAGAGAAAAAGCAGTTGATAGCTTCGACTGGATGATGTGTACAGGTTGCTGGCTCGGACTCAGGTCTCAGGGTAGAAGTGGAGAAGGACCATATTGAACGCCATTGTCGCCATTGCTTCACACTGTTCTTGGTCACATTATCCCTTCCATGCATCTAGATACCATCTGTGGTCACCTTCGCCATAACCTCAAGAGAGGACAGACCAGAACAACAGTTTAGTTTAGGGCATTTCTGATTCAGGAAATCTAGACAAATGATTTACTGTATGACAAATTATTACTACTACCTGATTCAGGAAATCCAGACAAATTCTTAAATCCATTTGTAGTAACTGTCAACAATTACCAACATATATTTATTCCTTTTATGTGAATAATAACATTTGCATATTTAGTACCCCAGGGGACTGGTAATTCCCCCTTTGGACACATGACTCACATCGTGATTAATGCATCCAAAAAAACAACAACACTGCCTGTTAAATAAAAAATAAACAAATTAGAAAAACAAATCAAATTAGAGTTACAACTCTTGATAACTCCATAAGGAAATAATTGTTTCCCATAAGGTAATGGTAAAATAGACTACAGATAGGTGTCCCTCATTCAGGGGCAGCGCTCTCTCTCTGTCCTTCTCGTGGTCCGAAACATAGGACTATTGATAAATTATAAACTTCTTCTTAATTATTTGTGTTTACATAGCCCAGTTAAATCTCACCCAATGTCTCCAATCTTTCTAGTGAGGGTGATCAGGCCTTATTTTTAAGATATTTAAAACATTTAAAACATTTTGTGTATCAGGTTTACATTGGGTTTTTCAGTACATTTCTTGTCAAGAGAATGTACATGTGTGCAACCAAAACTCTGACAATAGAAACTTCAGAAAATGTCATTTGTGTACAGCATCCTTTCTAACCTGTGAAAAACCCACTAAAACAAAAATAAAAAGACCCCACACAATACATCAAACAGAGTATTAACCACTAACAAATATTAATTAACAGGTGGGTTGTGTGTGGGTGCTGGCATGTACAGTGGGGAAAAAAAGTATTTAGTCAGCCAACAATTGTGCAAGTTCTCCCACTTAAAAAGATGAGAGAGGCCTGTAATTTTCATCATAGGTACACGTCAACTATGACAGACAAAATGAGGAAAAAAAATCCAGAAAATCACATTGTAGGATTTTTTATGAATTTATTTGCAAATTATGGTGGAAAATAAGTATTTGGTCAATAACAAAAGTTTCTCAATACTTTGTTATATACCCTTTGTTGGCAATGACACAGGTCAAACGTTTTCTGTAAGTCTTCACAAGGTTTTCACACACTGTTGCTGGTATTTTGGCCCATTCCTCCATGCAGATATCCTCTAGAGCAGTGATGTTTTGGGGCTGTCGCTGGGCAACACAGACTTTCAACTCCCTCCAAAGATTTGCTATGGGGTTGAGATCTGGAGACTGGCTAGGCCACTCCAGGACCTTGAAATGCTTCTTACAAAGCCACTCCTTCGTTGCCCGGGCGGTGTGTTTGGGATCATTGTCATGCTGAAAGACCCAGCCACGTTTCATCTTCAATGCCCTTGCTGATGGAAGGAGGTTTTCACTCAAAATCTCACGATACATGGCCCCATTCATTCTTTCTTTTACACCATCAGTCGTCCTGGTCCCTTTGCAGAAAAACAGCCCCAAAGCATGATGTTTCCACCACCATGCTTCACAGTAGGTATGGTGTTCTTTGGATGCAACTCAGCATTCTTTGTCCTCCAAACACGACGAGTTGAGTTTTTACCAAAAAGTTCTATTTTGGTTTCATCTGACCATATGACATTCTCCCAATCCTCTTCTGGATCATCCAAATGCACTCTAGCAAACTTCAGACAGGCCTGGACATGTACTGGCTTAAGCAGGGGGACACGTCTGGCACTGCAGGATTTGAGTCCCTGGCGGCGTAGTGTGTTACTGATGGTAGGCTTTGTTACTTTGGTCCCAGCTCTTTGCAGGTCATTCACTAGGTCCCCCCGTGTGGTTCTGGGATTTTTGCTCACCGTTCTTGTGATCATTTTGACCCCACGGGGTGAGATCTTGCATGGAGCCCCAGATCGAGGGAGATTATCAGTGGTCTTGTATGTCTTCCATTTCCTAATAATTGCTCCCACAGTTGATTTCTTCAAACCAAGCTGCTTACCTATTGCAGATTCAGTCTTCCCAGCCTGGTGCAGGTCTACAATTTTGTTTCTGGTGTCCTTTGACAGCTCTTTGGTCTTGGCCATAGTGGAGTTTGGAGTGTGACTGTTTGAGGTTGTGGACAGGTGTCTTTTATACTGATAACAAGTTCAAACAGGTGCCATTAATACAGATAACGAGTGGAGGGCAGAGGAGCCTCTTAAAGAAGAAGTTACAGGTCTGTGAGAGTCAGAAATCTTGCTTGTTTGTAGGTGACCAAATACTTATTTTCCACCATAATTTGCAAATAAATTCATTAAAAATCCTACAATGTGATTTTCTGGATTTTCTTTTCTCAATTTGTCTGTCATTGTTGACGTGTACCTATGATGCAAATTACAGGCCTCTCTCATCTTTTTAAGTGGGAGAACATGCACAATTGGTGGCTGACTAAATACTTTTTTTCCCCACTGTATGTAGTAGAAATCGTAGGGTAAAAACAAACAAAATGGCCAGGACTTACTTAATTTGGGAGTTCGACAGCTGGATCTGGGTACCTGTCACGAGAATTTTGTTATCTCAATGGTTGAAATCAAACACTTCTTAAATCTTTGAATAATTCCCAGAGGTGTAAATCTCTAGTTTAAATAAATTAAACAAAGACCCCTTTCTGCAATGATCAGCCTTTATTCATGAGAGCGCTCTGCCACAAAATGGACGTACCATATTTTTATACACACACGTCAGAGGAAAAATCTCACCCCGCTTTAGGCGGGCTGTACTTTTCCACTGTACACATCTTGTAAGCTCACACCTGGGTTTAGCTCATGTGATTATCCTCTGCTCTCCTGACCATCAGGTCACACATACACACACACACACACACACACACACACATACACACACACACACACACACATGTTCTTATCATAGTCTACTCCTTGCTCGGGCAGGCTGCATTTTTTCTCTATTCCCAAACATAGTTATCGCTGTTCTCACAATATTCTGCAAGCCTTTTACACTCCCCCTCCCTGTGTTGGAACCGGTCTCCTGTTATTGGTTTCAATCGTTTTGCACTTCTGCTTGCCTAATTACAAGACACAAATACTCTGTTGCTGGGCAAATATGCATCTTATATAAACACATTTGATTAACTCTCTAAGCTCTAGTCTACTAATAGTCATACATTATTAGTTTAACTGAGGGTGTGACATTTTAGTCATATCTTACTCACACATTTCTTTATCAATCCACCCTTTGACTAAATTTCACACACAAATTTAAAATACATTCTTATAAAATGAAACACACAACAAGGCATACAACTTATTTTGCATATAAAATGAATCACTCGTATGAATCACACAATAAGAATACAATTTGTCTTGCATGCTATCAAATTTAACTCTCCTTGTTAGGATTTTCACTATAACTTTCATTGAAAAGATAGCATACTAAACATAAAAAATTGTCTCATTCAATTCAGGTTCATCAGGATTGAAATCTTCTGCATCCTCCACCAGAGCGGGAGGCATGTAGCGTTCATTCCATTGGTCTGAGTCGGGAATGGGCCCATACCTCAGCATCTGCTGGGTCACTGCTTTCTCCAGAGACCTGAACACAAGACTTCTCACACACAGAATTAACCAACATCCACATAACATCAACATGAACATCCCAGTCAGAGCCCCCCCTAATAAAGTTGCAACAATACAGTGGGGAAAAAAAGTATTTAGTCAGCCACCAATTGTGCAAGTTCTCCCACTTAAAAAGATGAGAGCGGCCTGTAATTTTCATCATAGGTACACGTCAACTATGACAGACAAAATGAGAAAAAAAAATCCAGATAATCACATTGTAGGATTTTTAATGAATTTATTTGCAAATTATGGTGGAAAATAAGTATTTGGTCAATAACAAAAGTTTCTCAATACTTTGTTGTATACCATTTGTTGGCAATTACACAGGTCAAACGTTTTCTGTAAGTCTTCACAAGGTTTTCACACACTGTTGCTGGTATTTTGGCCCATTCCTCCATGCAGATCTCCTCTAGAGCAGTTTTGGGGCTGTCGCTGGGCAACACGGACTTTCAACTCCCTCCAAAGATTTTCTATGGGGTTGAGATCTGGAGACTAGCTAGGCCACTCCAGGACCTTGAAATGCTTCTTACGAAGCCACTCCTTTGTTGCCCGGGCGGTGTGTTTGGGATCATTGTCATGCTGAAAGACCCAGCCACGTTTCATCTTCAATGCCCTTGCTGATGGAAGGAGGTTTTCACTCAAAATCTCACGATACATGGCCCCATTCATTATTTCCTTTACACGGATCAGTCGTCCTGGTCCCTTTGCAGAAAAAACAGCCCCAAAGCATGATGTTTCCACCCCCATGCTTCACAGTAGGTATGGTGTTCTTTGGATGCAACTCAGCATTCTTTGTCCTCCAAACACGACGAGTTGAGTTTTTACCAAAAAGTTCTATTTTGGTTTCATCTGACCATATGACATTCTCCCAATCCTCTTCTGGATCATCCAAATGCACTCTAGCAAACTTCAGACGGGCCTGGACATGTACTGGCTTAAGCAGGGGGACACGTCTGGCACTGCAGGATTTGAGTCCCTGGCGGCGTAGTGTGTTACTGATGGTAGGCTTTGTTACTTTGGTCCCAGCTCTCTGCAGGTCATTCACTAGGTCCCCCGTGTGGTTCTGGGATTTTTGCTCACTGTTCTTGTGATCATTTTGACCCCACGGGGTGAGATCTTGCGTGGAGCCCCAGATCTAGGGAGATTATCAGTGGTCTTGTATGTCTTCCATTTCCTAATAATTGCTCCCACAGTTGATTTCTTCAAACCAAGCTGCTTACCTATTGCAGATTCAGTCTTCCCAGCCTGGTGCAGGTCTACAATTTTGTTTCTGGTGTCCTTTGACAGCTCTTTGGTCTTGGCCATAGTGGAGTTTGGAGTGTGACTGTTTGAGGTTGTGGACAGGTGTCTTTTATACTGATAACAAGTTCAAACTGGTGCCATTAATACAGGTAATGAGTGGAGGACAGAGGAGCCTCTTAAAGAAGAAGTTACAGGTATGTGAGAGCCCGAAATCTTGCTTGTTTGTAGGTGACCAAATACTTATTTTCCACCATAATTTGCAAATAAATTCATAAAAAATCCTACAATGTGTTTTTCTGGAAAAAAAATCTCAATTTGTCTGTCATAGTTGACGTGTACCTATGATGAAAATTACAGGCCTCTCTCATCTTTTTAAGTGGGAGAACTTGCACAATTGGTGGCTGACTAAATACTTTTTTCCCCCACTGTAAGACATTCGCTTCTCTAGGCGTCATAAACTACATCCCATTACCTCTGTTATCAACTAAAATTATAGCCACCTCTTATGAAACCCCCAATCTGTCATTGTTTAGAATACAGCAGATCAAGGCAACTGTCCTTTCTAAGTAGGCTACAAGTAATTCACACTCATAAAGACAGATTTATTCACTCTATGTGATTAAAATGACAAATAAATCCCACTACTATCACAATGGTTTGTCGTCTTACCATCTGATACAAAATGACGTTCCTTAATGGAAACCCTAAATTGGCTTTGTACAATATTATAACTTACGTCTTTAACCACATTACTTCTGGTCAGTTTATTCAGGAAACCCATATTAATTATGTCTCACTCATGACGTATGTCTACGTTTCGGTGAGCAAGTTAATATATAATTATTATTCCAATTATTATTTTATGAAATCTCTAGCCCCTCATTCAACACAAATCCCCTTCATCAAATATACTCCCAGCAGAACTGACAAAAAAAACACAGTGTCACGGATTCTGCCGAGGCTGCTCCCCCTCCTGGTACGAGCAGGCATCGGCGGTCGCCGTCCCCGGAGTACTAGCTGCCACCGATCTATGTTTCTGTGTGTGATTGCCTTTGTCTGTCTGTCACACCTGTGTCCTATTGTGTATTCATCACCTGTCCTATAAGTTCCGTCTTTTTTCTTGGTAGGATTGTGTGTTGTTGTTCGCCTGTCGTTGTGCTGCGTGTCTTGCTTCTTGTTTGTTATTTTAGTGTTTTACGCTTGTTGCGTAAATGCTCGCCTCTTATTTTTGGAGGTCATTTGTTTACCGTTTCCTGTTGGAATTGTTAAGTAAACTCTGTTGGACTGAGCCTCGGTGTCCTGCGCCTGACTTCCACCACACATACACCTCACCTCATGACAGAACAACACACCATCTCCATGGAGTCAGCAGGAACAGCGGCGATACCCGATTCCCTGGAGGACCGGATTAATTACCAGGACGCCATGATCCGGCAACTCGGGGTCGCCATGGACGAGGTGTCCAACAGACTGCGCCGGTTGATGAATCGGGAGGTGCCCACGCCTTCTCACACCATCCCAGCACCAACGGCCAGTCCTCCTCTCTCAGCACCGGAACCCAGTGGCATTCGGCTCTCGCTCCCGAGGGCATATGACGGTTCTGCAGCCGGGTGTCAGGGCTTTCTCCTACAGGTAGAACTTTACCTTGCCACCATACACCCGGCGCCCTCGGGATACGAGGCGTCTCCGCCCTCATCTCCTGTCTCTCCGGGAAAGCGTTGGAGTGGGCCAACGCCGAATGGAGGGGAATAGACGCCGCCACCATCACCTACGCGGAGTTTTCCCGCCGCTTCAGGACTGTCTTCGATCATCCACCTGAGGGGAAAGCGGCGGGAGAGCGTCTATTCCACCTCCGACAGGGGGAAGAGGAGCGCACAGGAGTTCGCACTGGAGTTCCGGACACTAGCAGCGGATGCGGGATGGAATGAGAGGGCCCTCATTGACCACTATCGGTGTAGCCTACGAGAGGACGTTCGTCGTGAGATGGCCTGCAGGGACACCAACCTGTCGTTCGACCAGCTGGTGGACATCTCCATCAGTCTAGACACCCTGCTGGCTACCCGCGGACGTCCCCGAGTGGGGGTCGTCCATTCCATCCTCCAGCACCTCCGAGCCTATTCCTATGGAGCTCGGGGGTGCTGGCGCTAGAGAGAGGAGGAGGGAGAACCCGAGGAGGGCCAACCCCTGCACCAACTGTGGCCGTGGAGGACACACCACGGCCAGGTGCTGGGGAGGGTCTTCTGAGAGAGGGGACAACAGGTCACGCACTGGGGAGTCAGTCCAGGTGAGTAGGCGCCCCACTTACCCAGAGCTCTCTGTTGGTCACATGAGTATTCCTGTGCGTTTTCCACAGGTGGCACCTCATTCCCAGCATAAGGCGCTAGTAGATTCAGGCGCAGCTGGGAACTTTATTGATCGTAAATTTTGTGCTAGGTTAGGAATTCCCCTTCGACCGGTAGAAGTTCCATTCCCTGTCCATGCATTAGACAGCCGGCCGTTGGGGTCGGGTCTTATCAGGGATGTCACAGCACCGCTGACGATGACTACGCAGGGGGGTCATGAGGAGATCATTCAGTTCTATCTGATTGACTCTCCTGCGTACCCAGTGGTGTTGGGGCTTCCCTGGTTAAGTACCCACGATCCTACCATAGCGTGGCAACAGAGGGCTCTTATGGAGTGGTCTGCCCAGTGTGTAGGGAGATGTCTAGGTGTTTCCATAGGGGCGACCTCGGTAGAGAGTCCGAACCAAGTGCCCGCACTGCGCATTCCCCCCGAGTATGAGGATTTAGCACTGGTATTTAGTAAATCGAGGGCAGCAAGGCTACCTCCTCATAGACAGGGGGACTGTGCGATAAATATCCCGACTGGAGCAGCTCTTCCCAGGAGTCATGTGTATCCCCTGTCTCAAGAGGAGACAGCGGCTATGGAGACATACATAGCTGAGTCCTTGGCACAGGGATACATACGGCCCTCTACTTCCCCAGTCTCCTCGAGTTTCTTCTTTGTGAAGAAGAAGGACGGGGGATTGCGCCCGTGTATTGATTATCGTAGTCTCAATCAGATTACAGTTAAATACAGCTACCCACTGCCACTGATTGCGACGATGACGGAATCATTACGCGAGGCGCGATTCTTCACAAAGTTAGATCTCAGGAGCGCGTACAATCTGGTGCGCATTAAGGGGGGATGAATGGAAGACAGCATTTAGTACCACCTCGGGTCATTACGAGTATCTCGTCATGCCATACGGGTTAATGAATGCTCCTTCAGTCTTCCAATCCTTTGTTGACGAGATTTTCCGGGACATGCATGGGCAGGGTGTCGTAGTTTACATCGACGACATCCTGGTGTACTCTTCTACACGAGCCGAGCATGTAGCCCAGGTGCGCCGAGTATTGAGACGACTGTTGGAGCATGACTTGTATGTCAAGGCAGAGAAATGCCTGTTCTTCCAGGAGTCCGTCTCCTTTTTGGGTTATCGTTTGTCCGCGTCTGGCGTGGAGATAGAGGTAGATCGGGTATCGGCTGTGCGTAATTGGCAAACTCCAACCACCGTAAAAGAGGTGCAGCGGTTCTTGGGTTTTGCTAATTACTACCGGAGGTTTATCCGGGGCTTTGGACAGGTTGCAGTTCCCATTACGTCCCTGCTAAAGGGGGGTCCGGTGCGCTTGCAGTGGTCAGCTGAGGCGGACAGGGCATTTGTCAAGCTGAAGAACCTGTTCGCCTCGGCCCCGGTGCTGGCGCATCCGGATCCCTCTTTGCCTTTCCAAGTAGAGGTGGACGCGTCCGAGACCGGTATTGGGGCAGTCCTGTCACAACGGTCCGGCACGCCACCAAGCTCCGCCCCTGTGCATTCTACTCTAAGAAGCTCAGCTCGGCGGAGCGCAATTATGACGTTGGGGACAGGGAGCTGTTAGCTGTAGTCCAGGCCCTAAAGGTGTGGAGGCATTGGCTTGAGGGGGCTCAACACCCTTTCCTCAATCTGACTGATCACCGTAACCTGGAGTACATCCGGGCAGCTAGGAGATTGAACCCTCGTCAGGCTAGGTGGAACATGTTCCTGACCCGGTTTGTTTTTAAGATCACATACATCCCTGGGTCCCAGAACGGTAAGGCAGACGCCCTGTCCCGGCAGTATGACACAGAGGAGAGGTCCATTGAGCCTATTTCCATACTGCCGGAGTCTTGTCTGGTGGCTCCGGTAGTATGGGAGGTCGATGCGGAAATCGAGCGGGCGCTGCGTACCGACCCTACTCCCCCGAGTGTCCTGTGGGGCGGACGTACGTTCCGCTCGAGGTTCGTGATCGGCTTATTTCTTGGGCTCATACATCACCCTCCTCTGGACATCCTGGTATTGGTCGGACGGTGCACTGCCTTAGCGTAAAATACTGGTGGCCAACGTTAGCCAGGGATGTGAGGGTTTATGTCTCCTCCTGCTCGGTATGTGCCCAGTGTAAGGCACCTAGACATTTGCCCAGAGGTAAGTTACATCCTCTGCCCGTTCCACAACGACCATGGTCCCACCTCTCGGTAGATTTTGTGACCGATCTACCCCCTTCCCAGGGTAATACCACCATCTTGGTCGTTGTGGATCGGTTTTCTAAGGCCTGTCGTCTCCTCCCACTGCCGGGTCTCCCTACTGCCCTACAGACCGCCGAGGCCCTCTTTACCCACGTGTTCCGGCACTATGGGGTCCCCGAGGATATTGTGTCCGACCGAGGTCCCCAGTTCACCTCCAGAGTCTGGGGGCTTTCATGGAACGCCTGGGGGTCTCGGTTAGCCTTACCTCGGGGTACCACCCAGAGAGCAATGGGCAGGTTGAACGTGTGAACCAGGATGTGGGTAGGTTTTTGAGGTCCTATTGCCGGGACCGGCCGGAGGAGTGGTCGAGGTATATCCCCTGGGCAGAGATAGCCCAGAACTCTCTCCGCCACTCCTCCACCGGATTAACACCTTTCCAGTGTATTTTAGGGTATCAGCCGGTCCTGGCACCGTGGCACGAGAGCCAGACCGAGGCCCCTGCGGTGGGCCGAGTGGATTCGGCGCTCGGAGGAGACGTGGGACGCTGCCCATGTCCATCTGCAGCGTGCCATCCGTCAACAAAAGGCGAGCGCCGATCGCCACCGCAGTGAGGGGCCGGTGTACGCACCGGGAGATCGAGTCTGGCTCTCGACTCGAAACCTGCCCCTCCGCCTGCCCTGCCGGAAGCTGGGTCGGCGGTTTGTGGGGCCCTTTAAAGTCCTGAGAAGGTTGAACGAGGTGTGTTACAGGTTACAACTGCCTATAGAGTACAAAAATATTAACCCCTCGTTCCATGTGTCTCTTCTCAGGCCGGTGGTAGCTGGTCCACTCCAGGATAATGAGATAGGAGAGACCCCTCCGCCCCCTTTGGACATCGAGGGGGCCCCGGCGTACAGAGTCCGGACCATCTTGGACTCGAGGCGCCGGATGAGTGGTCTCCAGTATCTCGTGGAGTGGGAGGGGTACGGTCCGGAGGAACGGTGCTGGGTGCCCAGGAGGGACATCCTCGATCCATCCCTCCTGACTGATTTCCATCGTGGGCATCCCACGCGCCCGGGTCCGCGTCCTCCTGGCCGTCCCCGAGGCCGGGGTCGGCGCACGGCTGGAGCCGCGCGTCAAGGGGGGGGTACTGTCACGGATTCTGCCGAGGCTGCTCCCCCTCCTGGTACGAGCAGGCATCGGCGGTCGCCGTCCCCGGAGTACTAGCTGCCACCGATCTATGTTTCTGTGTGTGATTGCCTTTGTCTGTCTGTCACACCTGTGTCCTATTGTGTATTCATCACCTGTCCTATAAGTTCCGTCTTTTTTCTTGGTAGGATTGTGTGTTGTTGTTCGCCTGTCGTTGTGCTGCGTGTCTTGCTTCTTGTTTGTTATTTTAGTGTTTTACGCTTGTTGCGTAAATGCTCGCCTCTTATTTTTGGAGGTCATTTGTTTACCGTTTCCTGTTGGAATTGTTAAGTAAACTCTGTTGGACTGAGCCTCGGTGTCCTGCGCCTGACTTCCACCACACATACACCTCACCTCATGACACACAGACTGTGATTTCCAGGACACTGCCCCTTTGTTCTGGCCTCCTATCTCCCCGAGTGTTGGCACTCCCTTCAGGTCTCTCTTACTCCTCTTTTCTCTCCCGTTCTGCTCTTGGTGAACGGCATACCTTTTAACCTCAGTGTTGCTGTGCCCCAGCCAATCAGGGTCTTTTTTTATTGTTTGAGAAATTTCAGGCCTCATTCCGCTTAAAAAGGCTATTTTTAATTGTTGATGATATGGTCCATCTGCTACCTGTTTGCGCTCATGGATTTTAGAAAAATCAGCATGTCTATGGTAGTAATCTCTGAGATTGTTACATAGTTGATTAAGTTTATCTCGATACTCTCCATCTACGGCCCATTGTAAAATAACTCTGACCCCCCTTCCTGGGGTCCAGTCTCCCTTCACAGCTGCCCAATCCTTTCCTACCACTATCTGTCTCACTGCCCTTTCCAATTCCCCCGTGTTTAACTTAAACCTTGCAGTGAGCCCTTCCATATCTCTCCTGAATCCCTCTATTACTGTTTTCGGGTGTACCACCCCTTCTACGGCTCGGACCACATCTCTCTGGGTCCATGCCCTGTATACATCTAAGGTTGCCAGGGATCCCTCAGCCCCTGCCAATGGATTGGGTAAGGCTATCATTGGGTACCGGCCCCCTCCTACTCCCTCATCTCCTGACTCATACTGACTCCCTCCTGAGCTCAGCTCTGAATCCTCCTGTTCTTCCCTCCTAACTGGACTTTGTTTGTGGGGTTCAAGTCTCCTCAGGGACCTGGGTCTTCCACCCTTCGGTCCCTTGACGCCCCTATTGTACCCTAGTACTCTAGTTACTTTCTGCAATTCCAATTGGGTTTGCTGCTGTTCCAAAAGTTTCTTAAGAACCTCAACTGTACTTTCTTCCTTTTCTTTATCCTCACCTCCTCCCTGTCCTCCCTCGGCTTCCCCTTGGTTCTGGTAAGGGGGTGGAGGCTCCAAAGCCAAGGAGGGGTATAATCTGGATCCAGACCGTTCTACAGGGGGAGCTGTGGGTTCTGTCTTAGACCTTCCTTTTTTACTTTCTCTTTAACTTCCTTTTTCTGTCTCTCACCCTCCTCTCTCTTTCGAGACTCAGAGAGCCACATCCTGGCCGTATCTAGCCCTTCCACTCGCTCTCTCTCTCTGCTCTGCCTTTACACACCTAGTGCATCTGTTTTACCATGGATTCGAGTTTGTCTGCATCCAGACGTCCCTCAAAACCATACCTCTCTTAAAATACTCAATTGTAGTAACCTTCTTTCTCACGCGACCTATCTTTGTCCCCTCCTTGAAGTTTTCACCCCCGTTTTCTATTTATCTAGAATACTGGCGCATTGGGTTTTCTCTAGATAAACTTCTAAAAACGCCGAAGTTCACTTCCCCCTTGTCCACTATTGAGATGGGGAATTATCTCAACACAAGATTAGTTTATTTTTGGTAATGGCCTCAACTACCTGGAGTCAATTTCGGACCCACACTCCGTTTTTGATCTTACACCCCTCCCCCCCCGTCTTATATTTATCTAGAATACTGGCGCATTGGGTTTTCTCTAGATAAACGTCTAAAAACGGGCTACCGGGATGTCGATCCCGTTTCGGATTATTGACGGAACCTCACTACAGCAAATTTAAACTATTAATTTTTACTGCAGGTTACAGATTCAATTCCCTCAAAAAACATGAATAAAGATTACTGACCTTATTCTTGCAGCTAGGACTCAATTTTGGTTAGATATCGTCACTGTTTCTGTCGTGAACCAGTTCACCACTGGCCTGATTTAACCCTCAATCTCAGAGGTCAGGTCTTTGTATATACGGATATATCATCCTCCCGTGCACAGTTTTCGGTGTCCCCCGGAATGACAGAAGATGGGTATTGATATCCGGCTCGAAGGACCAAGCTGTCACGAGAATTTTGTTATCTCAATGGTTGAAGTCAAACACTTCTTAAATCTTTGAATAATTCCCAGAGGTGTAAATCTCTAGTTTAAATAAATTAAACAAAGACCCCTTTCTGCAATGGTCAGCCTTTATTCATGAGAGCGCTCTGCCACAAAATGGACGTACAATATTTTTATACACACACGTCAGAGGAAAAATCCCACCCCGCTTTAGGCGGGCTGTATTTTTCCACTGTACACATCTTGTAAGCTAACACCTGGTTTAGCTCATGTGATTATCCTCTGCTCTCCTGACCATCAGGTCACACATACACACACACACACACATACACACACAGACATACACACACACACACACACACACGTTCTTATCATAGTCTACTCCTTGCTCGGGCAGGCTGCATTTATTCTCTATTCCCATACATAGTTATCGCTGTTCTCACAATATTCTGCAAGCCTTTTTCACTCCCCCTCCCTGTGTGGGAACCGGTCTCCTGTTATTGGTTTCAATCGTTTTGCACTTCTGCTTGCCTAATTACAAGACACAAATACTCTGTTGCTGGGCAAATATGCATCTTATATAAACACATTTGATTAACTCTCTAAGCTCTAGTCTACTAATAGTCATACATTATTAGTTTAACTGAGGGTGTGACATTTTAGTCATATCTTACTCACACATTTCTTTATCAGTACCTTTAACTGCGTTCATGGAACGTCTGGGGGTCTCGGTCAGCCTGACTCTGGGTTTCTTCCCGAGAGTAATGGTTAGGTGGAACGGGTGAATCAGGATGTGGGTAGGTTCCTGCGGTCCTACTGCCAGGACCAGCCGGGGGAGTGGTCGGTGTTCTTGCCATGGGCCGAATATGCCCAGAACTCTCTCCGCCACTCCTCCACTAACCTATCGCCATTTCAATGTGTTTTAGGTTCTCAGCCGGTTCTGGCACTGTGGCATCAGAGCCAGAGCGAAGCTCCTGCGGTGGATGGCTGGTTTCAGTGCACGGAGGAGACGTGGAACGCTGCTCACGTCCAACTTCGGCGCGCCGTGCTTCGCCAGAAGGCCAACGCCGACCGCCACCGCAGTGAGGCCTGGTGATCGTGTCTGGCTCTCGACCCGGAATCTGCCCCTCCGCCTGCCCTGCCGGAAGCTGAGCCCGCGGTTTGTGGGGCCGTTTAAAGTCCTGAGGAGGATAAACGAGGTTACATATAGGTTATTACTCCCTCCAGATTACTGTATTAACCCCTCGTTCCATGTGTCTCTCCTCAGGCCGGTGGTTACTGGTCCGCTCCAGGAGTCTGAGTTGCGGGAGGTTCCTCCGCCCCCTCTGGACATCGAGGGGGCCCCGGCGTACTCCGTTCGTTCCATGCTGGATACCAGGCGTTGGGTGGGGGGCCTTCAGTACCTCTTGGAGTTGGAGGGGTACAGTCCGGAGGAGCGGTGCTGGGTCCCGGAGAGGGATATCCTTGATCCCTCCCTGTTGCGGGATTTCCAACGTCACCATCCGGCTTGCCCTGCTCTGCGTCCTCCTGGCCGTCCCCGAGGTTGGTGTCGGTGCGCTGCTGCGTGTCAAGGGGGGGCACTGTCAAGACTTCCTCCGAAGCTGCCTCCTCTCCTTGTTCGGGCAGGCTTCGGTGTTCATTGTCACTGGCCTTATAAACACTGCCGCTCCTCATCTCATCATTCCATTTGTTTTGTCTTGTTTATTACACACACCTGGTTCATATCCCCTCATCAGTACGTGTATAAGTGTTCCCTCTGCCCTCTTGTCTTTGTGTGTGATTGTTTATTGTGGAGGATAGAGAAGGTCGGTGGAGCTCCTTGTATTTTGTATCACCAGGACATTTCCCTGTGTGCCTTGTTGTTTCCAGTGCGCCTGTTTTGCGCACTGGGGTGTTTTGACGCATTACTGCGTAACTCTGTATTTCGGAATAAATCCTGTTATTCTGTGATTTACCGTCCTGCGCCTGACTCCTTCGAAATCACTCATCACAATTATACAAATAGTATGCTCCATTATCTCTAGTAACCCATTTTACATTTGTTTTACATCACAAATTTCTCCTCTATACCAGTGTTATATTCATCAGGGGTTTGAATATTAACTCTAGTGTTCTATTGAACAGCATATTCGGGAATAGTACTTTCTCCTTTCATATCTCCATACAGAATCCCTTTATAACGTTATAGTTCATAAATGCCTACAGACATTCACACGTAGATAATGTTATAGATCGAAAAACTCAGCTCACAGAACTGGTTGGGGTGTTCATTCTTTTCCCTATATAACTATACCTAGGTATTCACACCCACACCACTCCATGTGCATCTATGCACTATATGTATCTTCAATGGTTCTAGCCTCCCAGAGACAGTGGTCCCAGAGCTCATAGACAATTCAGAAATGCCTATAGACCTCTACTTCTTATACATATAAAGCAACATATTAATACATATTAATAATGGCGCCGGAGAAGAAGGCTGCCGTTTTACAGCCCTCTAACCAATTGTACTATTATGTGTGTTTTTCCGCGTTATTTGTAATTTATTTTGTACATAATGTTTCTGCCATCGTCTCTTATAACCAAAAAGAGCTTCTGGATATCAGGACAGCGATTACTCACCTCGTGAGTCGGGGTGCCTTGTAAGGATCCGACGGCGAGCGAGTAAACTGCTGCTCCCATCAATCCTATTAGCCAATCTTCAATCATTTGAGAATAAATTGGATGATTTAAGATTACGGTTATCCTACCAACGGGACATTAAAAACTGTAATATCTTATGTTTCACCGAGTCGTGGCTGAACGACGACATGGACAACATACAACTAGCGGGCTATACGCTACATCGGCAGAATAGAACGGCTGACTCCTGTAAGACAAAGTGTGGCGGTCTGTGTATATTTGTAAACAACAGCTGGTGCACAAAATCAAATACTAAGGAAGTCTCAAGGTTTTGCTCGCCTGAGGTAGAGTATCTTATGATAAGCTATAGACCACACTATTTACCAAGAGAGTTTTCATCTATATTTTTCATAGCTTTCTATTTACCACCACAAACCAATGCTGGCATTAAGATTGCACTGAATGAGCTGTATAAGGCCATAAGTCAACAGGAAAACGCTCATCCAGAGGCAGCGCTCCTAGTGGCCGGGGACTTTAGTGCAGGGAAACTTAAATCAGTTCTACCTAATTTCTACCAGCATGTGAAATGTGCAACCAGAGGAAAAAAAACTCTAGACCACCTTTACTCCACACACAGAGACGCATACAAAGCTCTCCCTCGCCCTCCATTTGGCAAATCTGACCATAACTCTATCCTCCTGATTCCTGCTTATAAGCAAAAACTAAAGCAGGAAGCACCAGTGACTCGGTTAATAAAAAAGTGGTCAGATGACGCAGATGCTAAGCTACAGGACTGTTTTGCTAGCACAGACTGGAAAATGTTCCGGGATTCTTCAGATAGCATTGAGGAGTACACCACATCAGTCACTGGCTTCATCAATAAGTGCATCGATGATGTCGTCCCCACAGTGACCGTACATACATACCCCAACCAGAAGCCAATGATTACAGGAAACATCCGCACTGAGCTAAAGCGTAGAGCTGCCGCTTTCAAGGAGTGGGACTCTAACCCGGACGCTTATAAGAAATCCCGCTATGCCCTCAGACGAACCATCAAACAGGCAAAGAGTCAATACAGGATTAAGATTGAATCGTACTACACCGGCTCTGACGCTCGTCGGATGTGGCAGGGCTTGAAAACTATTAGAGACTACAAAGGGAAGCACAGCCGCGAGCTGCCCAGTGACACAAGACTTCCAGACGAGCTAAACCACTTCTATGCTCGCTTCGAGGCAAGCAACACTGAAGCATGCATGAGAGCACCAGCTGTTCCGGATGACTATGTGATCACGCTCTCCGTAGCCGATGTGAGTAAGACTTTTAAGCAGGTCAACATTCACAAGGCCACAGGGCCAGACGGATTACCAGGACGTGTACTCCGAGCATGCGCTGACCAACTGGCAAGTGTCTTCACTGACATTTTCAACATGTCCCTGACTGAGTCTGTAATACCAACATGTTTCAAGCAGACCACAATAGTCCCCGTGCCCAAGGACTCTAAGATAACCTGCCTAAATGACTACCGACCCGTAGCACTGACGTCTGTAGCCATGAAGTGCTTTGAAAGGCTGGTCATGGCTCACATCAACACCATTTTCCCAGAAACCCTAGACCCACTCAAATTTGCATACCGCCCCAACAGATCCACAGATGATGCAATCTCTATTGCACTCCACACTGCCCTTTCCCACCTGGACAAGAGGAACACCTACGTGAGAATGCTATTCATTGACTACAGCTCAGCATTCAACACCATAGTGCCCTCAAAGCTCATCACTAAGCTAAGGATCCTGGGACTAAACACCTCCCTCTTCAACTGGATCCTGGACTTCATGACGGGCCGCCCCCAGGTGGTAAGGGTAGGTAACAACACATCTGCCACACTGATCCTCAACACGGGGGGGCCCCTCAGGGTGCGTGCTCAGTCCCCTCCTGTACTCCCTGTTCACCCATGACTGCATGGCCAGGCATGACTCCAACACCATCATTAAGTTTGCCGACGACACAACAGTGGTAGGCCTGATCACCGACAACGACGAGACAGCCTATAGGGAGGAGGTCAGAGACCTGGCCATGTGGTGCCAGGATAACAACCTCTCCCTCAACGTGACCAAGACAAATGAGATGATTGTGGACTACAGGGAAAAAAAAGAGGACTGAGCACGCCCCCATTCTCATCGACAGGGCTGTAGTGGAACAGGTTGAGAGCTTCAAGTTCCTTGGTGTCCACATCACCAACGAACTATCATGGTCCAAACACACCAAGACAGTCGTGAAGAGGGCACGACAAAGCCTATTCCCCCTCAGGAGACTGAAAAGATTTGTCATGGGTCCTCAGATCCTCAAAAAATTCTACAGCTGCACCATCGAGAGCATCCTGACTGGTTGCATCACCGCCTGGTATGGCAACTGCTTGTCCTCCAACCGCAAGGCACTACAGAGGGTAGTGTGTACGGCCCAGTACATCACTGGGGCCAAGCTTCCTGCCATCCAGGACCTCTATACCAGGCGGTGTCAGAGGAAGGCCCTCAAAATTGTCAAAGACTCCAGCCACCCTAGTCATAGACTGTTCTCTCTGCTACCGCACGGCAAGCGGTACCGGAGTGCCAAGTCTAGGTCCAAAAGACTTCTCAACAGCTTCTACCCCCAAGCCATAACACTCCTGAACAGCTAATCATGGCTACCCAGACTATTTGCACTTCCCCCCCACCCCATCTTTTTACGCTGCTGCTACTCTGTTAATTATTTATGCATAGTCACTTTAACTCTACCCACATGTACATATTACTTCAACTACCTCAACTAGCCGGTGCCCCCGCACATTGACTCTGCACCGGTACCCCCCTGTATATATAGCCTCCCTAATGTTAATTTATTTTACTTCTGCTCTTTTTTTCTCAACACTTTTTTGTTTTATTCTACTTTTTTATTAAAAATAAATGCACTGTTGGTTAAGGGCTGTAAGTAAGCATTTAACTGTAATGCCTGCACCTGTTGTATTCTGCTCATGTGGCCAATAAAATTTGATTTGATTTGATTTGAACACCCCGTGCTATTATTAGTAGTCCCAGACTATGATGGTTGGTGGTGGACGGAACCCCTATATAACGTTATAGAAGGGAAAGCTCTCTCACACAGAACTAGAAAACTCAACTCACATTCACACTGGAGCTAGTCCCCTGACAGCTCTCATTCACTCAGTACGTTATAGCTCAATTTCAGTGTCTTATTATCCAAATTTCAATCAGCTTACTATCCAAGTTTCAATCTTAATAGTAATAATTTAAATCCATGTATTATTCACATTTTAATCAGCCAAATGTAAATCAGCTTAATATGTCATCTCTCACCATCATAGAACTTTCACATCCACGTTCACTTAGTACTATTCCCAAACACGCTCGGTAATCTCCCTTATTACCCCATGTGCATCTTCAACGGTTCTCTTGTCGCTACTTCCAATACGTATAAATAACACCCCGTATTCAATAACACCTTGTGTTATTTGTAGTGGCTGCAGACCACGTAGACATTTCTTATAAATGCCTACAGACAGCTGTCAGCAGGGCTTTCCATGGTACCATTACGCCCTCGCTCTAGTCTTCTCATAAGACTAGTGAATAGCCTTCTCTCTATAAGACTGTGGGTACATTTTTATGCGTTACTCGCCTTCATTTAATTTTTTATAATTTATTTGTATTTTTATACAAATTCATTTAAATTGACTTACTGAAATCAGTTGCCGTCCTTCAATTGTTTGCGGATGATGTGTCTCCTCCTGGGAAGCTCACAGTAAGGGTCTGGTCTGGGCGGGTCTCATCGTCTTTTGGTCAGACAGGAATTTCCCTCACGCTTCATAAAATGCGCCATTCTCAGCAGGCAGAATCAATCATCCTGTTCATTGATGCCAAATTGTAGTGAAAATTCTTACACATGGGACACTCAAAGTCAATCTTAAATTAATCATTGTTTATCAACAGTTAACTGGAGAGGTTCCAACAAACTTGATGCACCATGGTGAACATCTGTCAAGATCTCTTATATACAGACAAGTTATATTTGCATGATTTAGCTTATTGATTCATAATTAATTCATCATTAACGTTTGCGTCATTCATGTGACCGACCAATACTGGGTCATTTAAGGGATAGACAAATACCTCACGAGGCTTCTTCTCTAAGCTGAGAGCTTGAAACTGAAAACAAGTGTCTGGGCGTACTGCCAAATTGCAGATACTGATAGTGAGGGTTCGTTCAATCAGTCACTTGCATGAACACAGAAAAGCACAAACATAAAATGTTCCATCACAGTTCTTTACATTGTGATATCATATGATAATGATATGGTCATTGGTAGATGCTTTTATCTAAAGCTACTTATATTACAATTGCCAGTGATACTTACATTCAGTATGTGCCCCATGTGGGAATCACTCCAACACCCTAGTTTTGACAGCACCATGATCTAACCCACATAGCTGCCTAGCTGGTTGTAAACATATGGATATAATTTATTGGTGAATTGTAAGCCATTTAGAAACCCTCCATAGATCATAATGTAGGGGTTCTACCAACCTGCCATTTGTTATTATTATTATTTTATTTGTTTACCAATCAGTTGTGGAGATATTGACCAAAAGGAGGAAGACCCAGGAAATATAATTAGAACACTAACATAAACAATAAGGTTCTGCACCTGCTAGGACACATAATAAAATAGAACTCACATTAGGCTACATCATGCATTGCAGTGCTAGCTGTGCCACTAGAGATCCTGGTTCGAATCCAGGCTCTGTCGTAGCCTGTCGCGACCGGGAGACCCATGGGGCGGTGCACAATTGGCCCGGTGTCGTCCAAGTTAGGGGAGGGAATGGCCGGCAGGGATATAGCTCAGTTGGTAGAGCTTGGCGTTTGCAATGCCAGGGTTGTGGGTTCGATTCCCACGGGGGGCCAGTATGAAAAAATAAATAATAATAATAATAATGTATGCACACACTAACTGTAAGTCACTCTGGATAAGAGTGTCTGCTAAATGACTAAAATGTAAATCTACTTAAGAAGTTTTAGCAGCCCAGAACTACACGGGAGCATCTTGTCAATGATCTCAAGCAGCTGGGACCATTGTCACCAAGAAAACAATTGGTAACACACTACGCCATGAAGGACTGAAATCCTGCTAAAGAAAGCAAATATACAGGCCCGTCCGAAGTTTGCCAATGAACATCTGAATGATTCAGAGGAGAACTGGGTGAAAATGTTGTGGTCAGATGAGACCAAAATCGAGCTCTTTGGCATCAACTCAACTCGCCTTGTTTGGAGGAGGAGGAATGCTGCCTATGACCCCAAGAACACCATCCCCACCGTCAAACATGGAGGTGGAAACATTATGCTTTGGGGTGTTTTTCTGCTAAGGGGACAGGACAAATTCACTGCATCAAAGGGACGATGGACGGGGCCATGTACCGTCAAATCTTGGGTGAGAACCTCCTTCCCTCAGCCAGGGCATTGAAAATGGGTCGTGGATGGGAATTCCAGCATGACAATGACCCAAAACACACGGCCAAGGCAACAAAGGAGTGGCTCAAGAAGAAGCACATTAAGTTCCTGGAGTGGCCTAGCCAGTCTCCAGACCTTAATCCCATAGAAAATCTGTGGAGGGAGCTGAAGGTTCGAGTTGCCAAACGTCAGCCTCGAAACCTTAATGACTTGGAGAAGATCTGCAAAGAGGAGTGGCACAAAATCCCTCCTGAGATGTGTGCAAACCTGGTGGCCAACTACAAGAAACGTCTGACATCTGTGTTGCCAACAAGGGTTTTGCCACCAAGTACTAAGTCATGTTTTGCAGAGGGGTCAAATACTTATTTCCCTCATTAAAATGCAAATCAATGTATATATTTGTGTTGTTATTCTGTCTCTCACTGTTCAAATAAACCTACCATTAAAATTATAGACTGAACATGTCTTTGTCAGTGGGCAAACGTAAAAAATCAGCAGGGGATCAAATACTTTTTTCCCTCACCGTATGTCTAAATGTTTTTTTTTTATTACAAAAATAAATCCATCAGTGTGACATATGTCTAGGCATA